>NC_085137.1:514804110-514980133 GCF_035046485.1 Aedes albopictus | reverse complement strand
ATAGCATTGTTGAGCATCATAGAGAGCATAATTTATATTCGGTTTTCAATATAGTTTCTTGTTACTATGCTAAGAAATAGAGAGATTCAAAAGTTTTTTTTCTACCTGCACCAGTGAACTTCTTGAGTAAACAGCATTCAACATCTAAAATTTAGATTCTAAATTGTTCATTCACTAATGCGATTTTCTTATCACCCTGCCCTGTCTTAATTAGAAGATATAAGTAATGCAGAGACATCCCATATGCACTCTTGCATTACATAATAAGGTTGGACCCTGCTGCAATCAATGTCGTTATGCTATCCACTCCTGAGTTTATAGTTGCTATAAAAATAATTTCGAAGAAGTGAAAAAGAATAGTACGAATCAACTTGTTAATAAAATGCTGCTACTATTACTATTACTACTACTCTTACTACTACTACTACTAACTACTACTACTAATACTACTATCAAAAGTGCAATGAGTGATCGTTGGCTTCCCAGTCTTGTTAGTAGTTAGAGGGTTAGTATAGACTGGTAATAAGCCCTGTCGGTCCCCCCAACACTGCGCGTAATCAACTGTTGTTAGATCATGCGACAGCGATTAAGCGTATGCTGGAGGCATGACAAATCAAGCGTTTAAATTAAAGTCAATAAAACAATGATATGATCATTCAGATTCTATTTTAGTTTAATTTTGTAAAGAAATGCTTTAATTCAAAACCTAGTTACTTTCAAATACTATTCCATTTACTATTTCATTAATTTTCGTTACTATATTTAATTTAGCTAATCTATAATTATAAAAGACTAAAATTGAAATTATTTAAACACATTTTCACTATATGACGACGCTTGATAAGCCATCGTCAAACCCATCACTCTTGGACAGGGAATTAAAATTAAATTAAAATTAAATTAAAATTAAATTAAAATTAAATTAAAATTAAATTAAAATTAAATTAAAATTAAATTAAAATTAAATTAAAATTAAATTAAAATTAAATTAAAATTAAATTAAAATTAAATTAAAATTAAATTAAAATTAAATTAAAATTAAATTAAAATTAAATTAAAATTAAATTAAAATTAAATTAAAATTAAATTAAAATTAAATTAAAATTAAATTAAAATTAAATTAAAATTAAATTAAAATTAAATTAAAATTAAATTAAAATTAAATTAAAATTTAATTAAAATTTAATTAAAATTTAATTAAAATTAAATTAAAATTAAATTAAAATTAAATTAAAATTAAATTAAAATTAAAATTAAATTAAAATTATATTAAAATTATATGAAAATTAAATTAAAATTAAATTAAAATTAAATTAATATTAAATTAAAATTAAATTAAATTTAAATTAAAATTAAATTAAAATTAAATTAAAATTAAATTAAAATTAAATTAAAATTAAATTAAAATTAAATTAAAATTAAATTAAAATTAAATTAAAATTAAATTAAAATTAAATTAAAATTAAATTAAAATTAAATTAAAATTAAATTAAAATTAAATTAAAATTAAATTTAAATTAAATTAAAATTAAATTAAAATTAAATTAAAATTAAATTAAAATTAAATTAAAATTAAATTAAAATTAAATTAAAATTAAATTAAAATTAAATTAAAATTAAATTAAAATTAAATTAAAATTAAATTAAAATTAAATTAAAATTAAATTAAAATTAAATTAAAATTAAATTAAAATTAAATTAAAATTAAATTAAAATTAAATTAAAATTAAATTAAAATTAAATTAAAATTAAATTAAAATTAAATTAAAATTAAATTAAAATTAAATTAAAATTAAATTAAAATTAATTAAAATTTAATTAAAATTTAATTAAAATTTAATTAAAATTTAATTAAAATTTATTTAAAATTAAATTAAAATTAAAATTAAATTAAAATTAAATTAAAAAAAATTAAAATTTAATTAAAATTTAATTAAAATTTAATTAAAATTTAATTAAAATTTAATTAAAATTCAATTGAAATTTAATTAAAATTTAATTAAAATTTAATTAAAATTTAATTAAAATTTAATTAAAATTTAATTAAAATTTAATTGAAATTTAATTGAAATTTAATTAAAACTTAATAAAAATAAAATTAAAATTTAATAAAAATTTATTTAAAATTGAATTTAAATTAAATTAAAATTGTATTCAAATTTTAATTAAATTAAATTTAAATTTATTTAAAATTTTATTCAAATTTTATTTAAATTTAATTAAAATTTCACTTAAATTTTATTAAAATTAAATTTATTAAAATTGAATTTAAATTTAATTAAAATTTCATTAAAATTTTAATAAAGTTTTATTAAAATTTTATTAAAATTTTATTAAAGTTCTATTAAAATTTTATTAAAATTTTAATAATTTTTTTTGAAAATTTAAATTAAATTTTATTAAAATTTTATTAAAGTTTTATTATTTTTTTTTAAATTTTGTTAAAATTTTCATAAAATTTAATGAAAATTTAGTTAAAATTTTATTAAAATTTATTTAAAATTAAATATAAATTAAATAAAAATTAAATGAAAAATAAATCAAATTAAAATGACTCACCGACACGATGAGGCCAAACTTAACGGAATCGGACAGTGTTTTGGAGATGACTGGTTCCGGCAACGGTACGACGAGAATGAACCGGACTTATTGGCCAGAAGCAGCGGCGAGGAGCTGACGGGTCGGACAACGGAACGACTGAAATGGTTCTTACCAGGTTGTTACGGTTTTAACCTCGGTTTTAACTAATTGAAACGCGCAATTTTTATCATTTTCCCGACCGACGAACGCTGCCCCAATCAACAAAGTTATTTTTTTAACTGCCGTTTAGGCAACTGTCAACATTGCGCGAAAAAATCGAACATTGAGCATAATTTCGGGGCTATGATCTATGTTCTCCAGAAATTTTCGATGAGCAACATATCTAACAAATGCCTAACAGTGTCGAACGCCTAACTTCCTCCGTGCTGGGATAGGTCGGAGCATTTTTCCCACAAGGAAAAAGTGACAACTGGTTTGATCGACACAATCATCACCATCACTTGCACCATCATCATTGATCATCAAGTTCATCGATTATTCTGTTCCAGCTGAGTACGGCTCAAGAAATTTTGACAGAAAATCGTTTCTTGACCGTTTCTTGGCCTATCTTTTTCTACAGTACTTGCGAGGTCAGTACCGCCCCTTAGCTGATTTGGGAATTGGTTGAACAATCAATCAAAATATGTCGATTTGGGAATCGACTGCTGATTTGGGAATCAGTAGATTGATTTGACAATCAATCAAAATATGTCGATTTGGGAATCGACCTGACTTAGCTGATTTGGGAATTGGTTGAACAATCAATCAAAATATGTCGATTTGGGAATCGATCTGAGTTAGCTGATTTGGGAATCAGTTGAATGGTTTGACAATCAATCAAAATATGTCGATTTGGGAATCGACTTGAGTTTGCTGATTTAGGAATCAGTACAATCAATCAAAGTATGTCGATTTGGGAATCGACCTGAGTTAGCTGATTTGGGAATCAGTTGATTGGTTTGATTGGTCGGTTTGGGAATCGACTTGAGTTAGCTGATTTGGGAATCAGTTGATTGGTTTGACAATCAATCAAAGTATGTCGATTTGGGAATCGACCAGAGTTTGCTGATTTGGGAATCAGTTGATTGGTTTGACAATCAATCAAAGTATGTCGATTTGGGAATCGACCTCAGTTTGCTGATTTGGGAATCTGTTTATTGGTTAGAGAATCAATTGAAGTATGTCGATTCAGGTGTCGATTTGGGAATCGACTTGAGTTTACTGAGTTGGGAATCAGTTGATCAAAATATATCAATTTGGAATCGACCTTAGTTGCTGATTATGGAATCAGTTGGTTAATTTGAGAATCATACGAAGTATGTCGATTTGTGAATCGACCTGAGTTTGCTATTATGGGAAACAGTTCATTGGCTTGAGAATCAATTGTAGTGTCTATTTTGGAATCTACTTAAGTTGACTAATATGGGAATTAGTTGATTGGTTTGAAAATAAATTTTGATTTAGGAATAAACATTGGTTTGAGAAAAACTTATCCATTGAATCAAAGGTTGATTTGGGATTTAGTTCAACTATTTGAGACTCCATATGGTAGTGTTGATTTGGGAGTCGTTGAGGCATAGACAGGATTGAAATAATTTGGAATCCGTGAGCCAATTGAAAACAAAATCAAGTGTGTAAAAGTCCATTAAAATATTATACTGCTTTGGAAAACAGTTAGTGGATTTGAGAACCAGTAAATGCATGATACGATTAAATTGAATTAGCCTAGGAACCACTGATTTAATTATTTCTGTTAGCCGATTTAAGAAGAACTGACTAGTTTTTATGCTTTATTGGTTCGAGAAGCGAATATGGAGTTACAACTAAGATGAATAAGAAAAATAGAAGTAGTACGTAGTTCAAGTATAAGATGATCAACTTCACCAATGGATTTAAACAATAGTCAACCGATAAAAAAAATGAATGTAAGAGTCCTTTAAGGGCTTCTAATTGGTATATCGGTTAATCAATTAGTCCTTGGTTTACTGGATGAGAAGTTAGATTCTTCAGCTAATTGGATAAGACTAAGGGAGTTATTTGGATCCGAACATCGATAGGTTTGTTGATACTCCAAATGCATCTGGTTCGATAATTTATGGCTGGGGACAATGGAACAATAAGTTAACAAATATAGCATAGAATTATGGTTTTAACCTGGTTTTACCTATATGTAAGAAAAATCTTAGAAAAAGCTCAATGGTGAAGATAGTTCACCAGCAACAAATGACTGTTCGGGAGGTTGTATTTCTGATATTCAGATAGCACGTTTGTTATTATTGTAAATTAATTAGTTTAAGTTAACTGTTGATGCATTTTTTTAATATGTTAGTTTTTGAGATTATGAGGTGTACAGTTGTAAATTTGTGAAGTTTTCTTAGATATATTTCTAGAGATAAGCTAAACGAGCATGGCAGTTGAGAGCCTGGGAAATAAATACAAACTGCTATTCAGCGGACTACAGTTGACGTTCGATAACTGCAACATGTTTAAGTTTTACTTAACGAACGGTGCAGTAACTGCAACGTCTTACAGACGTCAACTTTCAATATATTAAAGTTAAACTAACGTTCAATTCACCAGGCTGTTGATTTGGGATAATTTGGGTACATCATTATGACAGATAGTGGTGAAACAACTGCAAATTTGTTGCACTTAACAGACTTGAAGTTAAAAAGTTAAAAAGCATTGCAGTTGAACTGTTTGCTCATACCAAACGTCTACTGTAGTCTGAGAGTTTAAAAAAAATACTCTGTATGAAAGGGCAGCATAGGCAAACCTGCAATAGAAATAAATTTTGATTTTAACAGTTTTTCTACATTTGAAATTTCACGGAGACAACATTTTTTCGATATTTTTTTCTCAACTTATATGCTGTATATAAGTTTACATTTTTAACGCGCTACAGTGCCGTGCCATTAAAAAAAGTATATGAAAAAAAAATTAAAATCATCTGGAAGGAGGGGAAGTATCATATTTATTGGGGTATGTCATACACAAGCCCAATCATTAGGAATTTCCGGATAATATAAGATAGGAACATGCACATAATCATTGCTTATGGAAGTAGATATTCGTCATACGATAAGAGGCTCGGTAGAATGAATTGAGATAGAAAGACTGCACTCAATTATGAGGTATTTTATGACATCAGGGATGATAACAATATTCTTCGGCATGTTGTATGGCGTAGCCTCCTGTTGAATTTGCATTCATAGAATGTGGGACCACAGCTGATACGAATCGGTTCGTAAAATGAAGTGTTATAATATTCATATTTTTCTTGTTTTAGAAGAAAGGTGGGATGTAGGGTCTGGATCAGTGACGCACTAACACAAGAGCACGGAGAGAGACGAGACTACCTGACGAGGAGGGGACTTTGGGGCGAGAGGAGTGCGCGGGGAGACGTGTTTGGTGGCAGCTGCGATAAGGAAGCGGAGAATCCGGCTCTGGCGATTACCTGGACCAGAAGACGTAGTAGCGGAAGCGATCCGAAATGCGGTCACCGGCGGATACTACAGATATGAAATCCAAGAAAATAATGATTGAAACCATACTCCCTACTGTACCAAGGTCAGTGTTGGTAAAATCACACTCAAAGCACACTCATGAACCGCTCCTGCGTGAGCAAACTCGCGCGCGATTCTGAATCATTTTCTCACGCGCGAGATTTTCATGCAAAATCTCGCTCTCGCGAGTCAAGCGCCGAAATCTCGTTCGCTTGTAAAACGAATCCAAATCAATTTGAACGACATCCAATGTTGTTGTACGATAGGTTTGCTTTTGTTTTATCATATAATCCTAAAAACATCGATGTAACTAATAAGAATACCAAGAAATAAAGCAATGAGTGAAATCGCGAGTCAACTCATGCATGATTTTTTCAGCGGTGAGTTTGGCGAGTCAAGAATCGCGCATGAAAAAACTCAAGCATGAGATTTGAGAATTTGAGTTTTTGAAAAAAAGTGTCGCTAATCGAAAAGTGTCGTTAGTCAAAACGTCGCTATTTGGTTTGGTGCTGGCGCCATAATATTGCCGTCGCGGTTGAAACCCGAAGTTTCCCCGCACGCAACAATCGAATTTTCTCCAAATCCATCCTGAAATCCATACATTAAACCTGATCTGGCGGATCTGGCCCTCTATCCGGCGTACTTTGCCCGACGTAAAGCGGAGCTGGTATACTGTAACAGCGCACCACTACCGAAGCTAGGACCGATGCGAAAAATCCAACTTCGCTAGTCGAAAACTCTGATTTTCAACTGGATTGATATTATGCTTTTGGTCGAAATACAAAGTGACCGAACTTGCGAAAATTGATTTTTAACCTACTTAGAAATGTCGCAACTCAATTTGGATTAGTGCGTATTGTTGCTCTTAATTAGCTTAATGATGCGCAACAGAAAAAATATATTCAAATTTACTTCGCAGCTGCAACTTCGCATGTGCTTCTAGCGACGACTTCGATTTGGTGGTGCGACGATAATATCCTGATTGATATTTAATATTCAATAGATTCAAATTGGTGTTCCACAGCGGTGTATGAAAAAAGTTAACCGTGCACGATAGTACGCAGCCCAAAAGAAGCTTTTATTCCCGGGAAGACGTCAAGTCAACCTGTTTTGACGTCTCACGTCGAGTCATCAGGTTTGTTTACAAATGTATGCTGTCAGTTCCACGCACAAACAACATGTGCTCCGTCGTTTAGAATCTGATTTCCCTTATTTTTGTTGAAATTGTTATAAAAACCAGCTGTTGACCGTAATATTGATAGGATTTGTGCAGGCACGATGGGTAAGATTCCGCTTTTCCATGAATCGGACCAGGAGGATGACGGCGAACAAATCGAGTTCAAAACCAACAAGAGCTACGCCAAGCACTACGATGAATTTCGTAAGAAGGAAGTTCTGGGTCAATGTGAGTACCTGTTTTTTTTTAATAGTTTTTCCGGTATGGAACTAATTTTTCGAAAATTTTCAGTGAAAAATCTTGAATCCGAGGGCGAATCATCGTCCAGCGAAGATGAAACCACGGACGAGGAAGTGGTCGATCCGGAGTTCGACAAGGAGTTCTTCCGGACGCTGGCCTATCTGAAGCGGCGAGATCCGGCCAAGTACGAGGAGAAACCGCAGTTTTTCGAGAATGTAAAACCCGTGGAGGAGGTGGCGCTGGAGAAGCGCAAGAAGAAGGAGAAACCAATGACGTTGAAGGATTACGAGCGGAAGGTGATTCTGGAGAAGGGTGGCGTGTACGAGGACGAGGATGAGAATCCGAGGCAGCAGGCGAGGCCTGAGTCGCCGTCGCTGGTTCAGCAGCAGGAGCAGATAAAGGACGAGATCAAGCGAGCGCTGAGCAGGATCGACACGGATGATGAAGACGAGGATGAGGGCAAAGGAGGATTGCTGAAGGAGAGGAGTAAGAGCAAAGAAGAGAAGGAGCGAGATCAAGCGAATTACTTGTCGTGGTTGGCGGATAAAAAATCGAAGGAAGCGCCCACTGAGGAAGTGAAACCATTGGAGCCGCTGAAGGAGTTCTGGAGCAGTAAGTCGCTGTCCAAGGAGGATGCGTTTTTGAAGGATTACATCTTGAACAAGCGATTCGTAGACAGTTCCGGCGAAGTTCCCACGTACGACGACATTGTGGCCACTTCGGAAGATGAGGAGGAGTTGGAGAAGCAAGAGGAGTACGAACGGCAGTATAATTTCAGATTCGAGGAACCGGATGCGGAGTTTATAAAGAGATACCCACGAAACGTGGAGGAATCGGTTCGTATCGAACGCAACAAGCGAAAAGAGCAGCGACAGGCGTTGAAGGAACGTAAGCAGCGTGAAAAGGAGCAACAAAAGCGCGAGTTGGAAGAACTCAAAGCAATCAAGCTGCAGGAGATCAAGGATCGGATTCAAAAGTTGAAAGAAATTGCAGCAACCGAGAACATGAACATAAATGAGGAGGAACTGGAATCGGATTTCGATCCGGAAGAACATGACCGGAGAATGCAACGGATGTTCGATGAAGATTACTATGGAGTCGACGAAGGCGACCAGAAGCCGGAGTTTCCCGATTTGGACGAGGAGCTTGGAATCGAGAACTACGATCGGGAGAAGGTGGACTCGGATGAACAGGAGAAAGCAGACGACGATGGCCCGTATTGCGAGGATGATGACTTTGTGATGGATGCCGATTACGAGGAGAATCAGAAGAAGAAACAGGATAAGAAAAACTTGGAGGAAGAACTACTGGAAGCAACCGGCGGCAAAAAGAAGAAGAAAGGCAAGAAGTTGTCCAAGTTTGCGGAAGTGTTGAAGAAGGAGAAACCTCTGTTCGATCCGGAAGATGAGAAAACCTATGGCGAGTACATAGATGAGTACTACAAGCTCGATTACGAAGACATAATCGGAGACACTCCGTGTCGGTTTCGGTACGTGGAAACCGTACCGAACGACTTTGGATTGAGCATCGAAGAGGTAAGTTGAAAAACTTCTGGAGTTTACCTAAACATATAGAATTATTCAACATTAAATGCTCAAATTCATTGCAGATTTTGATGGCTAACACACGAGAACTGAATCGATGGGCCAGTGTCAAGAAGACGGTTCAAATACGACCAAAATATTCAGAGCTCAGTGAAATCGAAGTGTACAAACGGAAAGCTCAAAATGAAGAATTAAAGAAGAAACTTCTTCCCAGCTTGTTCAAACAACAAGAACGTGAAAGGTAAATATTGAATAAGTAAGTAATAGATGATAGAAACAAAAACGTTTTTTTTCTTGCAGCGATGAAGACGAAGAAATCAAGCAAAAGAAAGTGAACACAATCACTGAGCTGGACGTTGAAGACTCCACAGATAATGTCGAGACTGCTCCTGCAGAAGGTAAAAAGAAGAAGAAGAAAAAGAAGAAACAAGTACTTGAGCAAGAGTCTACTAGAGATGAGCAACCGAAGGCTGTCCCCGAAACAACTGAAACTCTAGACACGAATAAAGAATCCAAGAAATCTAAAAAGAATCGTAAGAGTAAAGAACAACACCTTGAAGAACCAACTGAACTAAACAGTACGGAAGAAACCCCACCAACAGAAGACAAAAAGGGCAAAAAACGGAAACGAGATAAAGATGAACCGCAGACAGCCCAAGAAAGCGTACCACATCCGGAGAAGAAACCTAAAAAGTTCAACAAAGAGCGCAAACAGGGCCATTTCAGCGCGAGCCAGCAAGCGCCGTCGAACGTCACCGATAGTCGACTGCGGGCGTTCGGTATCAACCCGAAAAAGTTCCACAACAAGCTGAAATATGGCGGTGGCAGTCAGAGCCAACAAGCGGCTTCTGCTGGGGAGCAGCATGAAAACAGGCATCATGGCCAGAATGGAAAGTTTAGCCATAAAGGAGGAAAGTATAAAAATCAACATTGGAAGAATAAGAAGCGGAATTTCGGGAAATCTTAACCATCCCGCTTGGTCTAAATGTAAAATTGCTCTGTAAATAAAAATGTGTTTTAAATGTTCAACCAGATAGTTAAACTATTAATAACATACCTTTTGAAAGTATTCTCCAGTACGTCCGAGCTTTCATTGTATTACGAATTCCTCACTCTACTGGACCTCTTTCGCAGCTAGCATAAGTGCGGGATCATGAATAAGACTGCGATTTTGCATCGAATCATGTTGGCGTCTTCTGCGCACTTATTCATTTTTAAGATGGTGAATAAGTACGCAGAAGACACCGACACGATTCGATGCAAAATCGCAGTTTTAGTGCAGTGGGAAATGTGCAATATATAAAACTTTCAAATTCTTCAATTTATTAAACGATTGCTATTTCTGGGCAGCATCCATTTGTTACGTAACGCTAAAATCGGCATTTTTCGACCCCCTCTCCCCTTCGTAACGCTTTTTTGTATGAAACTTCGAAATTTTTAGTATGGACTGTAACGCTCGACAATCCTCCCCTCCCTCCCCCTCGAGCGTTACGTAATTTGTGGATGGCGCCTTATGCAAAAATATGTCCTCATCGTCCTCTTCTCATTGTTTTTACGAACTTAAGTAAGGCGAAACATGTAAGCATTCCCGCATATACGAAACCATACGAAGTGCTCGACCACCCTTTCGGGATACAATTCGAACAGTATACGGTCCATTGTATATGATGGTCTATTAGGTTTCTTTTTGATTTTTTTTGAATAGCAACTTTGTTTTTGAGGATCCACCCTATAGTGAAAAGGTCATTAAGAGACAGTACGCAGCCAGCTGACGACTGACAGCACTACTGAGCTTTTTTCTGCTGAGATCATCGTGAGGTCGTTCACGTTCAAGCTTTGTTGGTGAGAAAGATTCGAGTCGAGTTAGCGAGTTAGCTTGTGAGTCTTGTGTCGTGGACGTCGTGTCGAACGTTGTGTGGTCGGTCTAGTTTTGTGAAAGGTGTTTTTCCCCGTCGTGAAAAAACAGTTTTCGTGAGTTTTCCATCGTATTTCCGATCGTCAAACAGTTGGAAAATGGATTCGCAAGCCCCCGTCCATCATCGTTAACGACTAGGCGCGCGCTACGGAGGTGTTTCTCAAAGGCTCAAGGTAAGTGAAACGAGGCTTTTTTGCCTTCTTTGCACACAAGGGGGAGATTTATAGTTCGTGGAATTCCACGGTGGAATCACACAATGAACTCACCAGCAGTATCCACGACAACGCGGGGCAAAGCAGGAAACCTTGTAGCTTTATTTGGGCAGCTTTTTTGCGTTGCATTAGTGTGCGTGTGAGATCCAATATAGTCCAGTGTTGCCAGAGTTTTGCAAACATACATACTTAGACCTTCATAATCATTAGGGTGGGCTAACGTTGTATGTAAAAATATAAAATTGGGTTGTTTAGTGAATAAAATATTACTATTTTCTGTAGCCTAATCGAAAGAGCTAATTTTTCTGAGTATAACGTGATTTTATTGGATTCAAATACCTTTGTTTTGATGGTTAAATTAACAAAACAGTTTTAATTTTCGTGGATAGAATGACAGTTCAATTGATAAAATGACAGTTCGACCCGAACAAAAAAATTTCCCCATACAAACTTTAAATGCATTTTAAAAATAGTTCCCGGACTCCAAAAATTATGAAATTTTGGATTTCGACTAATTTTCGGGCGGAGAATCCGAATCTCAGATAATCCGGATACCCCTAAAGAACCCAATTTATCTGATTCAAAGATTTTTTAGATGCTATTTGAGATCCCAAACAACTGTAAAATTTGCGTATGGTTGGTTTAGCCTACATTTTGCGTATCGCGATTAAAGTTTGTATGGGTTTTTATATTGGAAAACATATTTCTGTATTTTTCTTGAAAGTTGCTCAAAACTGTCTTATATTATAAACATATCCGATAATGTAAAAGTATAGCTTAGGATGTGTCGGAAAACTTTGTCGAAGACTACGAAGCGATCCGATGCATGTGGAAAATGGTATACTGTAGTGGTAGTCAATTCCAGCCAACAAGTTAAATTATTTAATTGAAATATAAATTGAATGATTAAATAAAATTATTTTATTATTAATGTTCCTGGCTTGCTGCTTCGCGTTTCAGGCGGTTGAACAGTTCTGCCACCGTTTCAAATGTTCTAGCGATAATGTCCATGTCGTCCGCAAAACACACTTGGAATCCACTACATTTCCCGGCAAGCTTGAAGGCTGCTTTGTCAACGAAATTAAAATCCCCTGTTCTGTTTTCAAACAGGATTTCATCATCATCATAAGCGATGCTCTTGGACACAATCTTCTTCACTGTCTAACTCATATTGGCACATATCTTCATCTGAATCAATATGAAAATCCACCTGTTCAGATTCCGACGATATTTATTTTTCACATCACAGTGTTTCAAGCTTTGAAAATTATTGTCACCAGTTAACGTTGAACAAATCGTCATCATCAAACATTTGAAAGCAGTTTTTTCGCTCAAAACAAAAGTCTTTGCTATGAAAATATATTCACTGTACAGGCATACCTCGATAGTACGTACACCACCGCTTCGTTTAGTGTACGTACTATCGAAACGTACGTACTATCGAATCACAAATTTTTATTTCAAATTTCATTTTCAAATCAAAGAATGTTATTTCTAGAACGTCAGGATTGCCAAAAAATTACATGTGGCCTAAGGGTCCGTTTATTAATTACGTAATTTTGCTTGTTTAGGATCCTATCTTTATTGGAAAAATCTTTTTGTGCTCTGGGAATGCTTCGTAGAGGCATCTCGTCTCTGGGAACTTATATTGGTTTTATTGGAATTATCTTTTAGAACCATCCAAACTGGTCTAGGTATAATTAAATCGATCTAGATCAGTTATATCTTGTTATAGCAACATTCTAGAAGTATTTTCTCCTGCAATATTTATTGCCGTGATATTTTCAAAATCTTTTGAACATTGCTCTTTCTAGTACACCTCCAAGAGCTTATTTTTTTTTCGAGAAGGGATTCCAAGAGGTATCCCGGAGCTCTTGGAGGAATCCCGGAACTCTTGGAGGAATTCAAGGAAAAAATATTTGATGAATCTTAGAAAGAATTCCTGCAGGTATCTCGGAATGAATTTCTGGAGGAATCTTGGAATGAACTCATGGAGAAATCCCGGAACGAAATTCCTGGAGGTATTCAGGAAGAAATTCCTGAAGAAATTCTGGAAGTCCCAAAAGTATTACAGAAGAAATACTTGATAAAGTATCGGAAGGAATCTCTGGATTAATCTTTGAAAGAGACCCTGGAATCTCATTAGGAATCGCAGAAGAAACTCCTGGAAGAATCCCTAAGGAATTCCAGAAAGAATTCCTGGAGAAATCTCGGATCCAACACCTAGAGGAATTTCGGAACTGGAAGAAACTTGAAACTTGAAGAAATCCCTAAAGCAAGCGAGAAAGCGAAATCCCACAATTCCGGTTCACTCCGAAACAATTGAATTGGTACAGCCTATAGGACAATGCAAGCCGCGGTTGCTAAAGATTTTTTTTTCTAAGTTTTCGATGTTTTGTGACCTTTTTATTTACGTTCGGACTTCAAGAGATTTCTTCTAGAATTTCTCAAGAAGTCCCCGGAATCCTCCAGGATTTTCATCCGAGATTCTCCAAATAGTTTCTTTTAGGATGTCTCTGGATTTATTTTTTTGACCTTCCAGATGGTATTCCTGGAAATTCTAGCAACTTCACCCAGAATTTCTCTAGGAGTTCTTTCGGAAATTGTATCAGAAACAGTGTTGGTAAGCTCACACTCAAAGTACACTCATGAGCCGCTCCTGCGTGAGCAAACTCGCGCGCGATTCTGAATTATTTTCTCACGCGCGAGATTTTCATGCAAAATGACGCTCTCACGAGTCAAGCGACGAAACCTCATTTGCTTGTAAAACGAATACAAATCAATTTAAACGGCATTCAATATTGTTGTACGCTAGATTTGCTGTTGTTCTATCATACAATCCAAAAAACTTCGATGTAAATAATAAGAACACCAAGAAATAAAGCAATGAGTGAAATCGTGAGTCAACTCATGCATGATATTTCGGCGATGAGTTTGGCGAGTCAAGAATCGCGCGTGAAACAACTCAACCATGAGATTTGAGCATTTAAGTTTTTACCAACACTGATCAGAAATTCTTACCGAGATTCCTTCAAAATCTCCTTGCAACAATCTGTAAGGATTTATTCCTGGAATTTCATACGAGGTTCTTCCCGGAGTATCTTCTAGAAATTTTTCAGGAATTCCTTATCAAACCTTTCAAGAAATCCTACAAGATCCCTGACAAGAACTTCATTCAGTATTCAAAGGTTCTCCGAGATCCCTCCAGGAACTTCTTCTTTCTTTTTTTCGGGAGCTTCTTCTGATTCAAGTATTCCTTCTGGGATTCCTACAATAATTTCACCAGATAATCTTTCCAGGATTCTATCGGAAATTCCTTCCGGGATTCCTCCGGGAATTTCTTCTTGGTGACTGTCAGGAATTACTTTTCAGGAACTTCTTCCGGAATTCCTCTTAGAGCTTCTTCTAGGAATTCTTTCAGAAACTGATTCCGGGATTTCTTCGAGAACTTTTTCCAGGAATCATCTAGGAACTCTTTTTTGGTTTCTACCAAGAGCTCCATCAGGAATTCCTGCAGACCCTTCTGGAATTTTTTCAGATGTTTGTAATAGAAATCCTCCTGGAGTTCATTATGAATTTTTTGGAGTATTTTGTTTTTGGAATTCCTTATGTAGTTTCTATAGGATTTACTTGAATAAACACAGGAAAAAGCAACTTAGTTATAGCTCCCTCTTAAAGGAATTCTAGAATAAGTTTGTGGAGAAACCACGGAAGGAATACCTGGAAGAGTTTCAGGAAAAATTACTTATGTAATCCTAGAAGGAGTAATGCTGAAGGAAATAATTTCTACAGAAATCCATTAATCTCTGAAAGAATCCCGGAGAACTTCCTGGAACAATTCTGGAAAGAGTTTTTGACGGAACTCCAGGCGGAACCTCTTAGAAAAAAAACTCCTGGGAAAACCCCAGAGGGAACTTCTGAAGGAATCCAAAATAAACTTCCGGAAGAATTTCATTAAGAGCACACGGAATCCCAGAAAAAAAGTCTACAACAAATTTGTGGACAAACCACGAGGGAAGTCCCGGATGGAATTCTTGTGGAATCCTAGAAGGAACTCCATGAGGTGAGCCACCAAGCCACCATCAAGTTATAAACAGCACACACACGCATACCCCCCATTTTGAATTAAATCCAACCACTAATGCGAGATCTGACGATTTTTTAAGTCCGAATCGTAAATAACAAAGCCATGCAACGTCAAAAACTAAGAACCTTTTCCTTAGCTGCCGCGGCTAAGTGCCCTACGGTACTCGAAGTTGTTTAAATTTCCGAATTCATGAAGAACTGTCAAATATGTTACACGTTTCGCAAAAAAAAACGTTAATTGTTGGAAAACGGAACAAAAATAACAAGTAAGTGAACTGAAATCAATGGTTTGGATAAGTACCTTGATGGGTTTGATTCATGTTTTGCAGAGCAATGTTCGCCGAGAAAGTAATTGTTTTTATTACCACGCAAAATAGAACCATCATGTGCCTTTTTATTTTATTACAACGTTCTATTGGTAAAGAAAGCGTTTATTTAATAACTGTGCAAGTGCTTATAGACTACTAAGCTGAGAAGCAGTCCTCCCCAGTAGGGATGTAACGCCAGAATGATGATGCCAGGGAGAAAATATCTCTGTAAAGCGAAGAATACTGCAATCATTACATCAAACGTACTCGTTCATGCCTTTCATTTCGCTACATTTTAAAACTGTTTAATACTGAAAATCCGTGTTATAGGAGTCTGCATAATACAAATTCATAGTATCGGAGTCTCTGCTATACGTCTACTAATGATTCGAACTCATTTTTGTAGATTAAAAACTAACTTAATTTTGGTGTACGTACTATCGAGGGTACGTACTATCGAGGGTACGCACTATCGAGGGTACGTACTATCGAGGTACGTCTGTACTCCACATGAGGAGTAGAATGCAGTGAATATATTTTCACGGTCGATGTTTTGATTTACTGCGAGCAAACTGCTTTTTATTTTCCGAAAAATTATGACGGATGCTTGAGCCTTAAACGAGACTTGTATTTCGACAATGATTTTTCATAAGGGCCTAACTGACTTGATCGATTTCTCTTCGTCAACTCTCTCTCTCTCTCTTCTTGGCGTAACGTCCTCATTGGGACAAAGCCTGCTTCTCAGCTTAGTGTTCAATGAGCACTTCCACAGTTATTAACTGAGAGCTTCCTCTGCCAATGACCATTTTGCATGCGTATATCGTGTGGCAGGCACGAAGATACTCTATGCCCAAGGAAGTCAAGGATATTTCCTTTACGAAAAGATCCTGGACCGACCGGGAATCGAACCCGTCACCCTCAGCATGGTCATGATGAATACCCGTGCGTTTACCGCCTCGGCTATATGGGCCCTTCCCTTCGTCAACTCTATCTTTCGCTAATAACTTGATCAAAACGAACAAAATCATTATTCTTTCTGTTTCTATAGCAAGATGTAGTCATCTTCTTCAAATTACAACCAAAAAAGTTTGGGAAAACTCGATACACATTCTGTAATAACACAAAGAGAGGATCGATGAAGAGAAATCGAAAATGTCAGGCCCTAATGAAGTATCAGTGTCGATTTGTTCAACATTAAATTCAAAATTGCAAGGATTTTGTTTTGTGAAAACCGTAGGTGTTGCGAAGAGGCATTGGCTGCACCGACTCTTTTAGCAGATAACTATAAAGCAAACACATGATTGCTATTGGACGGACCTGCTACAAAGCTGCAAGTATGATTTATTCAGTCAAGGTGTTCAAACGAATCATTGGCTTTTTGCTTTTCAATGATTGTTTGCCTCGCGTTTTTGAAGTGATAAAAATCTGTCAATTTTGCAGCAATGCAGCAGAAAAAGTATTATTGCAGTCACTGCGAGTGAGCAAATAGGATGATACTTTTTCATACGAATTTTCGCTTTGGTTGCAGAGAATTAAAACTTTGAAATTTCGAGTCACATATCCAACATGGCTGCCGATGCTGATGATACCGTAAAAAGCCTTAAATAATATTACAATAAATATAAAATGAAACTTACAAATTCGGTGTAATTATAGTGGAAATATCTATCTGGTGTCCAACCGTGACCTCCTCACTAAATAATTTAATTACATTGTCTTTTGTCATCAGCCGTCAAGCATTGTCATATAGGAAGCTCCTAGGGTGTGCATGTAATTGAAATATTGAAATCTAAAGAGCGCAATTATGCGCAACAGTAGGAACGTACGTACAGATCAAATTTGACACGACCGAAACGATCGACATAGGTGCTAATTCTGTTTCTATTCCCTTTTGTTTGGGCGGGAGCATATTTTCTTGCCTTGCGAGTGTCACTGCGGCTGTATGACTTGCGGGCGTACGATCGCCACCGGACTCTAATAAAAGATAAGCGCGACAATATCATTCTTGTGTAATAAACACGCGAAGTTCTTATTAGCCTTTGTCAGTCATAACTTAGTGAATGTGATCTAGCATACCCAAGTGGTGGATACTTCGAAACAGTTTCTGAATAGGTTTAAACACCGGGTGTCCAAAATATATACTTACGAGGGTCCAAAATGTATTGAGGTGTTCAAAACAGTGAAAACTGATGCTTCAGAAATCAGTTATTTCCATCAATTTTTCAGTCAGCAATGGCTTTGTGGGTATTTTAACGGACAATGGAGGATTTTACGATCACACTAACATAATCATTATGTGTAACATCCTCTGAATCTGTTTGATTTTGGCTTAAATTCAAACTAATGTTTTCTTTCGACCGTTACCCCACATTTAGGAATTATTTCCAGCAAATAAAATTCCTGGGGAAATAGTTCATAGGTATATACTGCCCCCACTCGCATAACAGTCCCATTTGACTTTTCATCACTTTTGAGTTAACGTTATGAATAGTCATCATTTTTGATGTACTTCCAAAAACAACAATAAAAACCCGATTTAATCCACCTATGGTGCACAGAACCCTTCTTAGACTTATTAAAATTATTGTAGTATTATTTGTATTTAACATATTTGTTTTGTGGAATTGACCAAAAGTTCTAGGAAATATTGTGGATTTGGCATCTAGTGGATTGGTTTCTAAAATAGCATCATGGACCATGGACTAAACTACCAGAAATGCCAGACACTTCCTAGAGTCTTGTATGGAATGTTTAAAAAATAGCTTACATATTCTGGAATTTTGTATCTTTTATTAACTGCTAAAAGATCTTGAATCGATTAACAAATGGGTAAGAAAATCAGCGAGATACACTTTGTCTAAATCAGTCAATTAAATTAGCTCCGAAGTACTTGGTATTCATGGTTATGGTGTAAAAACGACAAAAATGATATATCTACTAAGTTAATCAGTTTTGGCATTAGCTAGTTATTTTGGCTGTCTGGTTCTTCAAAGCTTTCATTTAACATATTGTTAGTTTCCATAAAATTCCTGTGTATTTGTAATTTGTAGCTTTCATTTGATGCTGAGAGAACTCAAATCGATTGACACACGGCTGATTCATTTATTATGAAGCATTTTGTCAAAGACCTCTTAAAAAGTTAAGTTGTATTACTCCAAAGTACTCCCCGAAAGATATCTCGGTTACAAAATGTCCAATCGGAATGAAATTCAAAAGCGTTCTTCTAGGGTGCAGTAGCTTTCGTTTCGGGCCTTAAGAACCCGAATCGGTTGATAGACGGCTGAGAAATTTATGGTGATACACTTTGTCAAAAATATCTAAAATAATTAAGTTGTACTACTCCCTAGCACTCTTTGAAAGATATTGCGGTAACCGAACGTCCAATCAAAAAAAAATTCAATAGCGTTCTACTAGGATGTAGTAGCTTTCGTTTGGGGCCTTAAGAACCCAAATCGGTGGATAGACGGCTGAGAAATTTATGGTGATACACTTTGTCAAAAATATCTAAAATAATTAAGTTGTACTACTTCCTAGCACTCTTTGAAAGATATCTCGGTAACCGAACGTCCAATCAAAATAAAATTCAATAGCGTTCTACTAGGATGTAGTAGCTTTCATTTGCTTCCAAGAGAACTCAAATCGGTCAACAGACGGCTGAGAACCGTGAGTGACATTTTTTTGTAACATACATACACACACACGCACATACAGACATTTGCTCAATTCGTCGAGCTGAGTTGATTGGTATATGTGACTCGGCCCTGCGGGCCTCGGATCGAAAGTCGGTTTTCCAAGCGGTATTTATACCCTTCTTATGGGTGTAAGAAGGGTAAAAATACGAAGTTTTATGTCAATGTGTGAAAAAAATACCAAGTTATGAGCATCCCATATCATAAGTACCCGCATAACAGTCCCATCATGGATTTTTGTGTTACGTAACATAAAATGAACAACTTTGTAGTGATTGTAATATTTTTTACAGTTATATATTCATGTGCAAAGCAATCTGTGAAAGTTTCGAGATGATCGAAATATTTTTCAAATTTTGGCGATTTTTCAAAGTTTTATATGGAAACAAGTTTTCAAACTTCAAATGCCGTTTTCTCAATTGGGTTGTTTAGTGAATAAAATATTGCTTTTTTCTATAGCCTAATCGAAAGAGCTCATTTTTCGGAGCATAACGTGATTTTATTGGATTCCAATACCTTTGTTTTGATGGTTAAATTAACAAAACAATTTTAATTTTCGTGGATAGAATGACAGTTCAATCGATAAAGTGACAGTTCGACCCGAACAAAAAAAATTCCCCATACAAACTTTAAATGCATTTTAAAAATAGTTCCCGGACTCCAAAAATTATGGAATTTTGGATTTCGAATAATTTTTGGGCGGAGAATCCGATTATGAAATAATCCGGATACCCCTAAAGAACCCAATTCCTACTTTTTGCAAATGGGACTGTTATGCGAGTGGGGGCAGTATACATTCTAGCAAAAGTTCTTTGAAAAATCCGCACAAGTTTTTGATGATTTCTTTTCCCCAAATATGCTCGTTCTATAGAACTAATACTAAAGTATATAAAGAATACTAAAACCAGTATTTGCCTACATTTATAGGTGCCTCTCAAATGACTTTTTTCATGGTAATGGTTAGCCTATACAAACGAAATTATGAAGAATGAGCTGTCGCATGGTGCACTTTTCAGCAAAACCGGAATCGTCCCTACCTGAAACGTCCTTACTACAGGTTCCGCCGGGGTACCCCAGGTCTTCCTAGGTAGGCCAAAAAATAGTTACTGTACGTCGCGTGTGTCCTAATTTTGAACGGTGTGAAAGAAGATCGCTATTGTGGAAGGATTAACCCCGTGTCGGGACTGTGTACGCTACAATTCAGTCCACAAGAACGACTGTATTCACCACCTGAATTCTGTATAAGCTTGGTTGGTAGGCTCGCATACACCCCGACATTTGGGTCTCGAACTGTCACTCTCGACTGCGGAAAATCTCTCATACATTGTTGAACGGTCGATGGTTTCGATCGGTAGTATCTAAGGCAATTGTGGACCAATTGACGTGCAAGGCTTCTCTCTCCTAACGGCCAGTATTTAAGTATCATAGTTGCCAACAACTGTGGTGCAGCATGCAACAATCTCTCATGATAGGATTGAACAAGTTTCCTGGTAAAGATGTGATGGGCTAGCAGAATTGGTGGGTGCTTCTCATCCTCCGGCTCCTGGGACTGGTTAAGCCTTTCTCCGATACGCAAAAGTCCAAACTCCTGGGAAATATAGGGACAGAACCACGTTAACGACGATTTCGAGGATACAGATAACCTCTTGGATAAAGCTTTCCATTCTTCCGGGAACGACTCCATTTGAACTCGGCGAATGAGAACTTGTTTGGCGCTTTTCTTCTCGGTGATTGTTAGAAATTCCGTTTTCGTCCTCTGGTTTCGCGGCAACTTGAGTAGATCCATCAGTTTCAACCAGAAAGCAGTTCGACGGTGCAGAACATCGAACGTATCTCTTTACTGCCTATGATCGTATAACTGTCCCATATGAATAGGAAATCCAGCAAATATGGGACTGATATGCGATCACAGGCAGTTTACGTGTCTCCAAACAATGGCATCCACCTGACAGACCTTGAATTTTGACACTCTATTTGCGATAAATGTATCTGGTAGGGTAAATGTACCAATAATGGTGCTATTAGTGGCTCCTTGTACTAAAATAATTCAATAAGATTGATAACACCACAAAATAAAAAGTCTGAAGACGTTAATCGGTAGCTTTTCACTTACATTTGTTAGAAAAAATGTTAAAACCATTGTTTATTTCAGTTTTTGCTGATAAATTACTTGCACCAACTATAGGTACACCGTTCCTATTGTGGAGGTAAAATTTAACATTGGTTCCTATAGTGGCGCATCCCATTGAAATCTTATGGAACCCACCATTATAGGAACACTACCACCACTATAGGTGCAAAGAAGCAAAAAAGTTAAGGAAAATAATTATTTAAAATAGGCTTTCCGCTAAATCCTGAACACAAAACTGAATTGATGTTATTAGTTAGGTATGATACATCTATTAAAAATGCCATTTGCAAGCTTTTTGGTCGAAATAGTGCTAAATTGCCACTACCACCACTATTGGTACTACCTCCACTAAGGGAGCTTTTACCCTATCAGAAGGCCGGCTCCAGAGGCACGTTATCCTCCATTTGGGACATTTCTGCCATCTCCATAATAATAGCCTATTTCATCATCTACCTGAGGGAAAGGGAAGGAAACAAGGATAAGGGCAGGTAGGGAAATAGGAAAAAAAAACCCTGGAAGAGGGTACTAATGCATAAGCGTACCACAATGGGTTCAAACAGCGCCCTGAAAAGGGCACTGTAATAACGCATAAAGCGAAAGAGAGCCTATAGCTCTTTACCACAGCGGGTTAAGAACAACAGAATATCCTGAAGATTCAGGTTACTGAAGTCAGTTTCACTTAATAAGTGTTTACCGAATACTCGGAAACGCAGTTGCGCAAAAACTGGACAGTTACATATCAAATGATACGAGTATTCCATAATGATCGGATTCACAGCTATCACATGCAAATGAATCAGGTTGATGAATATTCGCCATGTGATAGCTGAGCCGGCAGTGACCAGTCAATGCTTTGACCAGCATGCTGCAATTCTGCTTTTACAGATTTGTAAGATACTTCGCCACCCTTGGGGATGGCTCAGTACAATACAATTTAGTTTGACGACATGACTCCAAACTATTCCAGTATTGTCCGTGTTGAGTGGCAGCCCAGGTGTGAATCTGAAGCTTTACCCAACACTTCGATATCGGAATAGTTGGCTCAGGGCCAATGAAGTCATGTGATGCTCCAGTGTGAGCTAACTCATCAGCCATTTAATTTCCAGCGATGGAAGAATGGCGAGGTACCCATACAAGGTCAACAGCGACAAGCGATAACTATCTTCGACCTAGAGTTGGCCGAAGCAAGTGCTTTAATAGCAGCCTGGCTACATGAACAGAAGTATATTACTTTGCCCATTACGTGCTGCTGAAGTGCTGATTGCACTCCGCACATAAGAGCAAAGATTTCGGCCCGAAAAATGGTGCAGTGTCTACCACGTGAGTAAGACTGATACAGCCTTTGCTCACGAGAATAAACACCAGCACCTGCTCGACCTTTGAAAAGGGGGCCATCAGTATAACATACGATGCCGTCTGAAATACTTCTTTCCAGATATCCAGATGTCCACTCTTCCCGGGAAGGGAATTTCGTGGAAAATGTCCTATATGAGAAATTACAAGCAATTGTAGGATCACTTGGAGCAAGGAAAATTTTGTCCCAATGCACCAAAAGTGGAAACAACGAGGTGTGTTGATGTGCGGTTCACAGGAGTTTCCTATAGTAGACCGAGTACTCGTATACGGTAAGTGCTTCTTGTTTGAGATGAATGTGTAGTGGGGCAACGTCAAAAAGAACTTCGAGCGCTGCCGTGGGAGTTGAAAAGAACGCTCCAGGCATCGCCATGAAGCACAACCTTTGGAGATGGCCTAACTTTGATTGGATCGTTCTCATTTCGCCCAGCAGTTGTGTAAATCCATGTGATATACTTGGGTTTTAGACCCCAAGTTGTACCAAAGGTTCGCCGGCATTGCCCGAAGGCCATACAAGCTTTCTTGATTCTGAACTCAATATGAGGTGTCCAGGAAAGCTTGGAATCAATAATGACTCCAACGTACTTTACCTGTTCAGTCACATCGATTTCAGAAACAAAGAGACGCAAAGGTGGAACACCATTACAGTTTCGCCCTTCCGTATAAAGAACAATAGATGTTTTACTCGGATCAACCGAAAGGCCATATTGGCGACACAAATCCTCAATTACCTGCAGGGCGCTTAGTATCAGGTCGAAAAGGGTGCTGTTGCACATACCAACTAACAATGTTAGGTAGTCGTCGGCAAAACAATAAGTAGGAAAACCGCTGTTCGCGCACATAAGAGCGTCTGTACTGATCTGTCGGTATCTGATTAATCACTGGAGTTCCACAATTGATAATCACTGAATATTACGCGGTCTGTCTGAATACTTCGTTTATTGGTCGAAATAATCGGGTCTGGTTTACACGGAACTTGGTTGGACTGTCTGATTTACTCCACAAGTACTTAACTTAACACAGTAACTGTATTTCGAGGACGGAACTATTACAACGGACGCGGGACTTGTAACACGATACGATATGGACGGATACTTCGACACAAAAATTATATTGATACTCTAATACTAATGGATTAATACTGATTTGGACTAGAACATGGCAGTGGTTAAATACGCCCTGGCCAAGTTCGCAGGGGTTGACGGTATTAAAGTGAAGGAGTTTCATTTTGATTATTGTAATATAGAGTTCTTTAGTGAAACATACAGGGGATAGACAAAATGATCGGGACAGGCAAAATTTTCACTTTTCAAAAAATGTTCAGTTAGCTGTAACTTTTCAAAAAGTGCATCAAATATTCTCAATTTTTTACTGCAAGTTCTTCAACTAGTTGTGTATTAGTGAACAAAATTTGGAAAAGATCGAACAATTCTTCACAAAGTTATAAAGATTTTTGATAATGGTAAAATTATCAGATAGTCAACTTTGAGCTGTTATATCTCCGGATTCAATTGACCGAATGTAATGAATTTTTGACCATTAATGACTTATATAATGAGCTATGAAAAACCATTGACTTAACTTAATATTCTTAACACGGAAGAAAATTATAACGATTAGATTATTTTTCTAATAAAACACCAAATTATCCAAAACATCAACATCGTTTCAAAATTTAAGATGCAAATTATAGTTCATTTAGTTTCCCTCTAATTGACTTATATATAAATGCGTTTTGAAGGAAAGTAACAACATAGCCGCCAATAAATTGAAAAAGTAATGGGATGCATATTAAAAATAGACCAATTTACTAAAAAATCGTGAAAAAAATAAAATCGCTATAACTTTTTCGCTTGTTAAAAATTTCAAGTTTAGTCAAATGTTTTCCTGAGTTTATTATATAAGTTATGAATGGACAAAATTTCATTGCAATCGGTTCATTGAATCCGGAGGTATAACAGCTCAAAATTGGCTATCGAATAATTTTATCTTTTTCAAGAATCTTTATAACTTCGTGAAGAATTGGCCGATATTTTCCAAATTTTGTCCACTGATACACAACTAGTTGAAGAACTTACAGTGGAAATTTGAGAATATATGATGCACTTTTCGAAAAGTTACAGCTAGTTGAACATTTTTTGGAAAGTGAAAATTTTGCCTGTCCCGATCATTTTGTCTATCCCCTGTATCACCTTTTAAACACTTTAATGCGCCTCCAACGGTTCATCACGAACCGGCTGCTGCAGATGGAGTATGGCTGATCATATGCATCAGACATGCTCGATAAACAGGAGGAACCGCCGGGGCTCAGTAGAGTCTATTCCCAAGCAATAGTTCCAAGTCGGTTGGATTTGAGAAGGTTTTGATGATCGTTACAAATCCTAATAAAAGTATTATAGGATTTGTGACAGGTTGTGGTACCTTTTATAGCCAGCTGACTTCAAAATGTTGTTTGGGCTCTATTTCCCACGTTTCTCGGTTGATTTTGATTAGTAATTTATTAATGTCATAGTCGCTTTTTCGAACTTTTACAATGTTGAAGGAGATTTGCAGCACTTAATTGTGCTGATAGATTCGAAGCTAACGTGCGAACACTTAAACGCATTGTTGACGTCAATGCGTTCGACGTGACATTTTGGACAAAAACTGACTGCTTTATATTAACTGAACAACGTTACTTGTGTATGACTAGGTTGACATTTCTAGGCTACGCTTGAGAAAATGACATGGTTTATGTAGGTAGGACCGATAGGACAGTTGAACGAATTTTAATATTTTTCATAGTATTTGTAGGGGGATGAATACATAATAGTTGACATGCAATCTTTATTATTTTGAAATTTTATTGCAATTAACTGCCCTCCCCCTGGATATTCAATCTTGACGCGATGGGAGGGCTTAACCCATTAGCACTTTAGTGCCAGTTTATTCACCACTGCTTGGACTTTGAGCTAGATATATCTGGTTTACGAGTTGAGCGCAAGTGAAGGAATCGGCCGTAAGTGCTAATGGGAACCAAAGGAGTATCCGTTGTGCATTTATCACAAGTTCAAGACAAGTTATAATTCAGCTTGCATAGACCTAATCTTTGTATTCATTGAATTTTCTCCAATTTAACAATAATTGTTAAATTTAACGTAACGCAAGAGTGAGTAGGGGAGGCCTCTGCGTTACACTCATCATTCATTACTTGAAATCGAAAGTACACAGGACAGGGGACGCTAGGATAAGTTGACTTACAGCCTTACAAATTAGATTCATTACAATTAGAAAATTATGGACTGATTAGGTAAAGATAAAACTGTTGATTATAGGAGTTATATTTGTATTTCTTATTTTTATGGGTTTTGTGAAATTATAAAAGTTGACAAATAATCATTATCATTTTTCAGTTGACTGAACTTTTTTGTTTTTATATCTTAGACGGAATTATTTCACTGATCAAAAAAGCAGGAATTTAGTTAGGACTTAGGACGGTTGACAATGTAAAGGGTTACGATGGATATTATATTTCTTTGGACTGAGATGATCACAGATATGCAGAAGACGACTAGCGAAATTAGGAACACAATTTGATACATTATTGACTATATTTTGACAAATAGGGTTTGACAAATTTCTTTACAATATCGAATGGAAGCTCAAAAAGTGTTATCTAACACTAATATGAGAGTTATTTGGGGATGATGCTGGTGCTGTCAATGACTAACATCGGTTATTGACACTATTGGTAATCAGCTTGAAATGATTTTCAGAATGTATTATAAAATAATTGAGGATATTATCTGAATATTGCTCGGGGAAGCTGTCAGAAAAACTAGTTGCCCATATCGGCTAAAAACGCTAGCTCTGGTAGCTGTCTTCGAATAATTTTCAGAAATATCAAATGTTTAAAAATTAGCTACGACACATTTTTTTTTTCTTTTTGCTCTTTATATATTTCTTAAGAATAGTACTCTGAAGGCGTTGAAATAGACATAGACACCCTTTTTTATCTCTGAATGTTGTCCAATGACCTCGGAGATTTTCGATTATTGTAATATTGTTCAATTATCAAATCATCTTTGGAGCTTCCATTCGATCAAAACACTAGTGCGATGGGAAAAGTTAAAAACAGTATTTTAAAAGAAAACTACTACGACCTAATGCTAATTACTACACACTTTGCTCAAGTTGATCGTCTAGTCCATCGTGAGTATTAGTCCTAGTAGGGGGAAAGTTGGAAAAGGGTCCAGGCTTTGCTATCAGCTGTCCTGCAGCTCCACCTGGTCACTCTTCAAAAAAAAAAAAAAAAAAAAACATGGCAGTGGTTAAATACTGTTTGGCTGACTATTGAACCCTTTGGTGCATTGTACTGTGTGATGAATGCGCTTATGTACATGATCTATTATTACTGATGGTTACAATTGCTGCATTGTTGCATTTTACTGAGCGTACAGACAAACTCCTCTAATGCGGCTCAAAACCTTATTTCAAGCTTAAACAACCGCTATTATTGAGTTGCCTCAATAGCGTATCTGCTACGAGATTCCACAAAAGTGGTGATAAGACTCCGCCTTGGGGGCATCAACAAACACTCAATTTCCTAATCCCTGCTAGACGCAATATTGAGAGG
Organism: Aedes albopictus; assembly: GCF_035046485.1. Classification (NCBI taxonomy): domain Eukaryota; kingdom Metazoa; phylum Arthropoda; class Insecta; order Diptera; family Culicidae; genus Aedes; species Aedes albopictus. The sequence goes on along the minus strand of NC_085137.1, from coordinate 514,952,777 downwards.
AGATATCGGTTTTTGAGCATTTGATGAATCCAATTGGAAATCATTGGAGATATACCATGACTCCGTGTGGCTTCCAATATGGCATCGAAAGGCACATTGTCAAAGACACCCTCGATATCTAAGAAAACATCCAAACAAGATTGCTTTTGGGCGAATGCTTTCTCAATATCGCATACAACCTTTTGTAAGAGAGTCATAGTGAACTTACCAGATTGGTTGGCATGTTGGTTCACATGAAGAGGCACGTTGGCCAGATGAACATCACGGATGTGATGATCCATAATGCGTTCTAAGCATTTCAGAAGAAAAGAGGTCAAACTGAGAGGTCTGAAACTCTTTGCTTCTTCATACGACGCACGACCAAGTTTCGGAATGAACTTCACAGTAATATCCCGCCAAGATTTGGGAATATACCCTGTAGCAAAACTGCAAACAGGTAGATTTTTCAAAACATGTTTGAAATAATCAAATCCCTTCTGAAGCAAAATAGGATAAATCCCATCTGTCCTCTGTTGTCGTGGTCTCCCGTGCCTACGATCTTCACGCCCATTCAGGTGCTCATCGAAGTGCTGCTTCTACCTTTCGATCATCTCACGTCCGTCCTTATCCCTGCATATTTCGGCTCGCGGCACGAAGCCGTTGCGGGATGCCTTGAGCATCTGGGAAAACTTCCGTGTTTCATAGAAACGGCCCAGCATTTCCCCCCAAAGAGGCGGGTCAGCTATTTCCGCCTCTGTCTGTATCGCTCCACATTTTGTGCTGCAGCCTGGATCAACTGCTGCTGGCTGCTCTGACTGTACTCCACCAATCTTCTAGAGAATCCGCATCGAGCATATCCTCATCCGGCAATACTGCCTCGAGATTCGTCGCGTATGCTGTGGCAACATCCGGTTACTCCAGTCACTCTAGATCGTACCGAGGCGTACGTATACCGTACGTTGTTGACCATGGCGAGTTTCTGGCTCGTTTTTATCATCATCAAATAGTAATCGCGACGATAGGTTCTGACGTCGATAATGTCGGAGAAGTGTCGTACATCAATCAGAACGTAGTGATCTCCAAGTGTAAAGATAAGGGAGGCTGTGCTGAAAAAGGTGCTACGAATGACTTTGCGATTTTAGCCCGTAAACACCCGGGACGATCTACTTTTGGCAAAAATGCAATATCTTCTCTATTTTAAAACATTTTACTTTGGATTTTTTTTATAGTCGAGGGGAATAGTTGTGCTAATTTGTGCGTAGTACCTCCCCCCTTTTGCTGGTAGCCGAAAATACGAGGCTTTTTTTGAATTTTTTATAAATTCTCCATGTTTTTTGCTCAAATTGCATCGTTTTGCTAATCATCAATAGTTTTCACTGATCCTGGACATGCAATGTATTACTACTCATCATAGTCTGGTGAAGTTTTGATCCCAGAGATATTCTAAGGCCTCCAAAGTACTCCGAAGTTTGTATCACAAATCCAACATGCTATACCAAATTTTATTCACGATGAATCATCACAGAATCATCACATAGTCTACGGTGTCCAGAAAGCCTCAAAGCACTCCTAGAAAATACATGAATTTGGTGATCTAGGTCATCCAAACTACTCTGAAATTCATTTTCTCAAGATCCACAACATCTGCCATCATTTGTGTTCACTCTGCTCAAGAAATGTAATCACGTTGATATCCACTAGACCTCGCAATGCTACGAGCAACTCGATATTGTGGTAGTTGGACATTCCTTGAAATACAAATGGCCTCCAAAACACTTTGAAGTTTGGGTTACGATATCTACATACTGTATTATGCTTAAATTGTAAAAAATATTCGATGAATGTACACCTCATCCTTTTTTTACGTCCATGCTTGGCTAAGCGACAAAAAATTCTACCGCTAAGACAATGAGCAAACTCAACAGTTTTATATTTTTTTAAACATCTTCGTGATTATCAGAAGTGTACAAAAATATAAAAATGTGTATTTTGATCATTATTTTGTCGGTAGAATTTTTTTTCGCTAAGCCAATAGTGGACGTAAAATAAGGTTTGGGTGTAGTCTACATATACTGCTGATGGACCCTCAGTGCACTACTGTCATGCTTTTGGTACATTCATGGGATATTCCAGGCTTTCCAAACTATTTTGGAATTAGGACCTTCAAAGTCTACAGGCTCTACTCTTGTTTTTGTTGACTATCGGCATATTTTTTTTTCACGATTGCGTCTGTTGCACCACATAATATTACGAGTATCTCTCTGTGTTGCTAGCTATTCAGGTGTCCACTGTTGTCACATTTATGTACACATGAGAAATGGGAACCTCTGGTTCTGGGACTCAAATAGAGGGCATCTCCGGAGCGTAATTCCTTCCTCGAAAGCTGGTGCGCAAAAGACCTCTGACTGCTTCCTCCCACGGTACCGTTTAACAGCCCACGGACGGACGACGATGACAACGACACGACGTCGCCGACCGTCGTCGTCCATGACGGTTCTGATTGTTAATGCGTGCGTGTGCGCAGTACGCGGGGGAGTTGCATTGGAATGCATTCGTCCATTTTTGTTCCGTCGCCGTCATAATATGAGCCTTAAACAACAGCCGCATGCGCACAGCGGATTGGAGGCAGTTGTTTTTGCTTTGGCTTTGCATTTGTGCACTTTGCATGCATGAGTTTATTTTTCTCTCAAATTGCAACTAATGCGATGGAATGTTTTGTTTCGATTAATTTGCGCAGTTGGGCTGGTGTTTATATTAACAATTGATTGAATATCTTAGACCCATTCAATGAACAATGTAAAGAAAAAATCCCAGGCTGGATTGATGTTTATTCTTGTGGAAAAATAATATTTAGCATTACAATGTGCAAATAGCTAAATTGGTTTCTCTAAATTCAAACAACGATTCAATTCTGCTAAATCTAGAAGTGTGAATTGGTTACAAGAATTTTGTGATGATGTTGAAATGTTGTTCAAAAAACTTGTTTTAAAAATGTAGCAATAGAAAAAAACCCCCAAATTAATCCACCTAGAGGTAATAGTGCCTTTCTCGTCGTATATGTTCTTACGATCTTTCCGTCGACGTAAGTCAAAGTGTTCCTGAATCCTGATATTTTTTAAGAAAAGCAAGCATTTTATCAAAGCCATCATTGAATTGACTAAAAACTTATTGATGGCACATACTCCGACGTTGTGTTCAGCGTAAAGACAAAGCTGAATAATATCAGATTTCTCAGTTGACTGCTTGAGTACCTTCACTAATATTGGGGAGCTGATCAATATCAAGACGATACTAACAAGCTAAGATATAACTTTTTACACATTCACAGATCACTTTGCGGTCTTCGATAAAGTTTTTTCTGCACATTCTAGGTTATATTTTATTGACCGTTAAAAACAAGAACATAGTGAGTATAGTGAAACGTCTGTTTGTATGTGGGTTTAATATGTCAAGAATTTGTTCTCTTACACATATTTATCGCTTGCATTGATTTTATTTACTTTCGTAGTTCCGGCGAAGCATCAAACGCTGGTTGTGCAACCCTACCAGTAGTCTTTAATGTGGTATGAGCCTATTTTCTAGTTAACCGTTCCTCAGGTTATTAAAAAAGCCGTGATGTGATGTATCGCATGGTACATTTGGTTACTTTCCGGAACAGGTTCCGGAGCACCACCGGGTCTCCCGAATATAGTCTGAAGCAATATCATTGCTAACGTACATCAGGTTACCTAAAAAACCACGATTTGATTTATCTTATGCATGGGTACCAATCACTTTTACATTTGACCACTTCCAGTGGGACACCCAGAACTAGTTTCGGGACACTACCGGTTGTCTAAAATATGATCTGAGGCTATGTTCTTACGAATCGATCATCGTGTTATCAAAAAAGGGTCTGCAGTTGGCATAGTGGTTAAGGCTATGAATCGCCAATCCGGAAACGGCGGGTTTGATTCCCGTTCCGGTTGGGAACATTTTCTCGACTTCCTGAGCATAGTGTATCATTGAACTTGCCTCACAATATACAAATTCATGCAATGGCGGGCAAAGAAAACCCTTCAATTATTAACTGTGGAAGTGCTTTAAAGAACACTAAGTAGAGGAGAGGCAGGCCAAGTTCCAATGCGAACGTCGAGCTATAAAGAAGAAAAAGAAGTTATCAAAAAAGCTGCTATTTGATGTACTGTCAAACCCCGCGTATTCATCACTCTTTAATAAGACACTTTTTAACTTGTACCCCGCTCATTCGAAATTTGTTGAATTAAAAAAATGATCAAATGTCTCAGTGTAATACACTGTAAATACGAATGATACGATATTGTGATGTTACTTACACCCGCAGCGGCTCCTCGTGCAGCTGCTACTTCCGAAAGTTCTAATTTGGTGCTCTCCGACCAACAATCCGAAGCCAACAATCGTAAAATGTACAAGCTATCAATTCGTACCACCACAATATCTGTGAGATTTGTGTTCAAAAACAAATCATACAATCTAAACAAAACTAAAATAGAGTTAGTTTATCGAATTGAATGTTTACACAGGTAATTTGACAGCAATCATTGCCGAATCAGCGTGGTTTTATGGTACGACACGCATGGATTTGATTCAATTTCACATTTACAACTTTTGGTTCACATTTTACCACTTACCGATTGTCCCTGATGTGGTCTTAGACTAGTTTCATGCAAATTATTAATCAGTTCTCCTAAAAAGTCGCAAATTGATGTAATGCATGTATTGGTTTGGTTCATTCGTGCATTTCGCCAGTTCCGGCGAGGCACTCGAATCTGGTTCCGGAACACTACTGACCTGAGACTATTTTCTTGCTGACCGTTCTTCGCGTTATCGAAGAAGCCGTTATTTAGTGTGCTGCGTGTATGCGTTTGGTTTTTTTTTCTACATTTGACCACTTCCGTCGGGGCACCTGGAACCGGTTTCGGCACACTATTGGTTTTCCAAAGTATGGTCTATGATTTTTTTGTTAATCGTTCATCAGCTTACCTAAAAAGTAATTAAATGTGTCGAATTTATGGGTTTGGTTCTCCTTTACATTTGACCACTTCCGATGGGGCAACCGTTGTCCCCAATATGGCCGGAAACTTTTTTTTTGTTAAATCAAGATGCCTTAAAATCCGCGATTTGATGTGTCGCTTGCATGGGTTTGGTTCCCTTTTATATTTGGCCATTTCCGGCGGGACACCCGGAACCCGTTCTGGATCACAACCGATTCAGATATGTTCTGAAAATATTTTCCTGCTTACTGTTCATCAGGATATCAAAAAAGCCACGATTTGATATGTCCCTTGCAGTGTCGCGAAGCATCAGTGTACAGGTCACAAAATATCTGATAAACATCAAACTTGTATCACCCTGTCTCTGCGGTTTCTGATTCGCTCTCTCTACAGTCGCTAACACCAGAAAAGACAGAATCCCATCATAGTCACCCGGTCACCCTTGTTTTGCTACAATCATCCTGACTTGGATACGGCTCATGTGAGTGTCATGACTCTCTCCGTCGCCTCAAGCAGATGCACGCGCAACAGCATGTAAAACTATGCATGTGATAATACAAGCACGGTACTACGTCATAAATCCTATTCTTTTTGCATTGCTCAGTTTAAACGCACACATTGAGCGTACCACGCAGTTCGCCCTGGCTACGGCAAACGCTCTCACTTCGCCCGTTCGTTGCTCAGAGAGATTGATTCTCTAGCAACCCGCCTGAAGCATACTCAGCAACTGCTATCGCTGCAAAGCTGCGAAGGGTGGAACCCACAATATGTTTGTCATTCCAGGTATGACATGCTATCTGGTTCGTATCACCTTGGGAAGGGTGACTCCAGAAAGCGGTTCAAGTGATTGTCTCGTGATGGTCGCGATTATTCGCAAGACTGGTCCCTTGTATGGGTTTAATTAACTTTTATACTATGCCACCTCCGGCGGAACATCTGGAACCGGTTCCGATACGGTCTGAGAATGCTTTCCTGCTAACTGTTCATCAGGTTATCGAAAAAGCTGTGGTTTGATATGTCACATGCATGGTTTTATTTCAATTTTATATTTGGCCACTTTCGACGGGACTCCCGGAACCGGTTCTGGGACTCAACCGGTTCAGATATGGTCTGAGAATATTATCCTGCTTACTGTTCATCAGGATATCAAAAAGGACACTATTTGATATGTCGCATGCATGGGTTTGTTTAACTTTAATACTTGGCCACTTCCGGCGGGACATTTGCAACCGGTTCCGGAACACTACCGTTTCCGATATGGTCTGAGAATGTTTTCCTGCTTACTGTTCACCACGTTATCGAAAAAGCCGCGGTTTGATATGTCGCATACATGGGTTTAGTTCACTTTTATGTTTGGTCACTTCCGGCGGGACACCCGGAACCGGTTCCGGGACCACTACCGGTTCAGATATGGTCTGAGACTATTTTTCTGCTTACCATTCATCAAGTTATCGAAAATGCCGTAGTTTGATGTGCCGCATGGATGGGTTTGTAGCGTTTTCATATCTGCCCCCTTCCTGGGGTACCGGTCCGGAACACCTAAATGGCCATAACTCCGGAACGGCTGGACCGATCTGAACCATTTTCAATAGGAAACAATGGGACCAGATTCCGCGTCGAATGAACCGTCGGTCAATAAAATCGGTTGAGGTTTACTGCCAAAAAGTGATGTGAGTTTTTTTGTACACACACATACACACACACACATACACACACACATACACACACACACATACACACACACATACACACACACAGACATCACCTCAATTCGTCGAGCTGAGTCGATTGGAGGCTCCGGAGGCTCTATCAAATTTTCATTTTTGGAGTAAACATATAGCCTTTCGGTACACCTTGGTGTACGAGAAAGGCAAAACACGTTTCTGTTTTGAAATTTTGTACACTGAGATGATAAATTATCCTTTTCTGCTATGAAATGGCGCAAACAACGTGGGTATCATGATTTCTTGTCTTATTTGCTGCTGCTTGACCAGATCTTTGAGTCACTGTATTGTTGTATTTTCCATTTCTTGTTTCTTCAACAACACAGTGACTTCATATCTTGCAAGATTTAACTTAAGTGATGATCACATTTGCGGTTTCAGCAAAAAAAAACATAGGGTCACGGTGTCAGTAATAATCTTACTCTCCCAAATTCATACTGCTTGAAATCAAAGCGATTACGGGACCGATTTATTTTGATTTCTTTGTTATCATACTTGCTCACTTTTCACAAAAAAAAAAATACAAAAATAAGAAACAAAACAGTGCTCGATTTTTTATGTTGAGTAGGATGAAATTGGGAGCACCCTACCGAATAGGTGGAACTTCGTATGGAATATGAATTCAGTCATCGCGTTCCATTTAAGCGGCACAAAACGTGCTCGCTGCCCATCAGACACGGATGAGGCAAGTGGTCAACGTTTGAAGTCGAACATGTTTAAACCAGTTTGACTTTCGGAAATGTCACCCTATACCGCCAGCAGTAATTGTGCATGGAGTTAGCAACAATCGCTCGACACGGTGAAAAAATCACTCAAAACTGAGTATTTATGGAATAAAAACGGAAGTGTGTTAAACACTTCGCCGGCCATCACTTAGAATAGGGCTTAATTACTTACACTGTTGATTCATTGATAGATTAAAATTTATGAGAACTCGACCCTCAGTCTAGCCCTGGAACAAAAATGTGGTAATAATAATTTGCTGTTTCAAAATTGCTTAGTTTTGTATTATTATTATTATTGTTGTAGTTTTTGATTATCCTTGATAGATTCACTCCTAATCAATTGTGAGTGAATCCTACTCAATTCATTTTAACTTTTTTGTTAGCGTGTACTTCATAAAGCTCTCTTATTACGAGCTCTCAACGGCCAAAGGTTTTTGCAAGGTTTGTTCGCCCTCAAGGGCCCACAGAAGACAGTGAGGGCTACAAGCCAATGGTATGCAATGTATAAACAGTAAACACTAACTAATCGTCGTCTGAGTGCAACCAAGAGAAAAAAGAGAAACGGGTTGAAAAACCAACAGAAAACCTCCAAGTTGGTAATTCCTTTCATATTATTATTAGACTTCCTGTCACTGTCTGTCTGCTACCACGCCGGAGTGGCTATAGTTATCCCGCGCCGGGAGACATAAAGCACCCGGGATTGTCTCCAGCGAAGCGATCGTAGACTGTCTGCATCCTAAAAATAGTCGATCTTTTAATAATGTGCTACACCACCATCCACCAAACTATCTATCTCTTCATCTGAGGAAAATTCGACTGTCAGTCCTGAATTTCACTTCAATATCCATACAAAATACGCAATCGATAATTACTAAAGCATATCATTCGTTAATTGCCAGCCAATCTATCGATTTGACAATCTTTCTGATGGATTGTGATTCGAACCCCAACACTTCTAATTTGGTTCAGTATCACTGTTGAATCCGATCTAACTTAGCTAGCGGAGGCCCCTACCGCGGGACACGTTACATGTGATGGAATCGTGCATATGGATGGCCCCATTTCGTCATGACCAGCACAGAGACCTACACAGAATGCAAAATGTTGTCAAAAAGAACATCGAAAGTCGCGCAACCGAGACGCAGACGGATGGAGCAACAAAAACTCACTCGATCAAAGAGAGAGAGGTTCTACGGTTCAGCGAACCGTGCCACACCGCAAACCAAACTTCCTCTTGTGATGTGTGTTTGCATGCGGGATGATATGCATATGATTACTGGGTTCACATTTTTGTACTTCATCTTTTATTTTTTTCTGGCGTTACGATTCAACTAGGACAGAACCTGTTTCTCAATTAAACTTTATGAGAATTTGCACAATTCTTAACTGAAAGCTAGCATAGTATATAGCATTCCAGTTCATTTGTTTAGTTCAACGTCAAATCCATGAAAACACTAAGTCCTCAATTACTGCGTATACTGCCCCCACTCGCAAAACAGTCCCATGTGAATAGGAAACCCAGCAGTTTTGTACACCGTCCATCGTTGCTTTTATCCGTCTAGTAAGTTTCCTGAAAAAGCTGTTTTCTAGATCTTTCATAGCTTTGCGCGGTCGAAACTATCATATGCCGCCTTGAAGTCGATGAACAGGTAATGCATTGGGACATGGTACTCACGACATTTCTGGAGGATTTGCCGTACGGTGAAGATCTGGTCCGGTTTGATAACTTTCCACGAACTCATTTACTTCAGGTAATAAACGATGGTAGATGATCTGGGAGAATTCTCAGTAGGCGGTAATCAAAATAGTAATTGCTCGAAAATTCTCACACATTATTGTTGCCTTTCTTGTAGATGGGACAAATTATCCTTTTTTCCACCCCTCCGGAAGCTGTTCGGTTTCTCTGATCTTGACTACTAGCTTGTGGAGACAGATGACCAGCATTTACGTGCCCATATAGATTAGTTCTGCTGCGATACCATCCATACCAACTGATTTGTTGTTTTTGAGCTGGTGGATGACATCTTTAACTTTCTATAGCGTGGGAATTGATTTGTTCTTTTACTCTACATTATCTACATTCTCCTCGCAATTCAGGTGCTTGTCGGAATGCTGCTTCCACCTTTCGATCATCTAACGTTTGTCCGCCAGGAAATTCCTATTTTTAGAAGTGTAGAATTAGCCATTTTTTTAATGAATTTCCTCTAAAAGCTACGTCTGTTTGTCTCTGTTTCTGGCATCCCTCCAAGCCAACTTCCTTGTGGTACCGTTTCCCAACCTTGGCTGTCGTGATTCCTCAGTATGTTGTTATCTGGCTTTTCGTTGAACAATCAAGTTCCACCAGCAGTACTTCCAGAAGTTTTTTCCAGTAATTTCTCTGGGAGTTTGTCAATTAAACTTTTTCGTGATGGCTTGTCAGTCTTATCAATCTTCAGGTTGCCATGCATGTGTTGCGTTCTCTATAACGCAGTTGGTCGGCAGAGTGTCCGACCCAAGGTCCAACCGCGTTGAGCGTTCAACGCATGCTGAGCAGTCGAATTTCACTATCAACATTCTAAAAAGGATACGCTCAAGTAATTTTTGCTCAGCCTAAACGCTCATTCGATTGAAATAAACATGTTTGAGCAGTTTGCTAGAGAGATGATCGTTTCACTTGAACAGTAAAAACCAGCATAAGAGCCGAAGGAAAGATAAAGTTGTTGAAAGACGGACCCAATTAGAGGGGCGCTTCGAAACCAGTGTGGCCTTCTATTCCGCAGAATCGTAACTTCCCAAGTAACCAGTACCACTATATTTCGCCTTTTTGACCTTATAAGGCCATTATAGGCCAATATAGAGCAGGTCAGTTCTAGACTAGCAATGTATTGGCACGCAAGGCGAATACTGCCGTTCTAAGCATATCTGTACCATGTTGTTTTTCTACGCATACTGTCCCACTGCTCTAACTTAAATTCCATTTTAAAATCGATGTCAGAAAGATGTTTAACGTTATCGTGGAATATTCATTTGTGATGCAAAATGAAAAAAGTATCAAATTAACTTCAAATGGCTCTGTTACTAAGAAAAACACGGGTAAAATGCAAAACAACATGGGACAGATATGCTTAGAAGGGCAGAATAACAGTGCCATATGGTTACTTGGGTTGTTTTGTGGCTTAGTTGGTTAAAGCACAGAGAAACAGACGTAACAATTAGAACAAATTATATTAAAAATCATCGTCACGAAATCGTTATCGCCCAATACTAATCATGCCATGTTTGGACAAGCCACCTCTAGATGGCGGTAGTGAGCAAACGTCAAGCAGGAGCAAAAAACGATGCCAGGGCCGCGAATGGTCAATTGACCAACTACCGAATATTTGAATCAATCGGTAAAAAGGTAATCGATGGGAGGCGAATAGAGTGTGACGTCTGTTTATCTGTGGCTAAAGCGCCAGAATAGCGAGGGTTTGAATTCCACTGGAGGGAGTCGAGGGTTCGGATTCCATCAAAACAATTTGGCTCTCAATTTGTTAATTAAACGCAATTTGAAGGCAAGTGTTTACGACTATTTCAGACATACTAGCCGACTGGTATAGCCGGAAAAGGGCAATAAATTAGTTTTCATTCTCTGGCAATTCTTTCAGGAATTCCTCCAAAAGATGGTGCAGGGATCTCTTTTAGATTTCTTCTAGGCTTTTTTGAAGTCCTTTAAGCTATTCCTCAATAATTTATCGCAGTCCAGACAGCAGCTCTTACAGGAATACCTCCAGAAGTTTGTTTTTTCCTGACCAAGGACCTCCAGTGTGAATTTCTCCTGAATGCATTGTGAAGTAATTTATGAGGAAATTTCTTAAAATTTTAATGGAGATTTTGTGAATAAGACACAATCGGTGAAGCACTAGTTTTGTAGTAATGAGCTGTAACCTGAAGCTAAATAAACTGGTTTCCGGGCAAATGTTTGTGGGGTGGCCAAACTTTGTCACGAGAAAACAACCATCATGGTGTATTCCGAAGGTCTCCAGTGAATTTAGCTTACCCTGCTACAACAAACCATCAGGTAGATCATTCCGTTCCGGTTCCGGTATGATTCTGCAGCCATAGGTAATCCTGATGGTCGGTACACAATAATCATCATCATCATCATTATCTTTTGACTAAGCTCAAACTTATACAGTGTCGGACAAAATAATAAGATCACCAGCCATTTTTCATACAAAATGACCAAGTTTGGCGGTGTGATGCTCGGTTTCTAGTGAACCGATTTGGCTGAAATTTTCCAGACAGTCGGTCTGGAGCTCCGTGAATTTTGATTTGTATTTATTTGAATGAGTTCTGTTCACTACATCAGAAGTTATAGATACATGAAACAACAAAATAATAGGATCACTTTCAGATTGCCATTACCAAAGGATATATGAAAGCAGTCTTGCGAATAATCGCGACCATCACGAGACCATCACTAGAATTGCTTTCTGGAATCACCCTTCCCAACCAGCTAGCATGTCACGCCTGGAATGACAGACATGTTGTGGGTTCCACCCTTCGCAGCGATAGTAGTTGCTGAGTATGCTTCAGGCGGGTTGCGAGAGAATCAATCTCTCTGAGCAACGATGCATAACGGGCAAAGTGAGAGCGTTTGCCGTAGCCAGGGCGAACTGCGTGATGCGCTCAATGTGTGCGTTTAAACTGAGTTATGCAAAACAAATAGGATTTGTGACGTAGTACAGTGCTTGTGCTAATCTACATGCATACCTAGTTTTACATGCTGTGGCGCGTGCATCTGCTTGAGGGGACGGAGAGAGTCATGACACTCACATGAGCCATATCCAAGTCAGGATGATTGTAGCCAAACGAGGGTGACCGGGTGACAGGAAGAGCGAATCAGAAAGCGCAGATGCAGGGTGATACAAGTTTGGTGTTTATCAGCTATTTTGTGACTTGTACGCTGATACTTCGCGGCACTGTATGAGAGTATCTGATACTTGATGATTGATAAACAAGTACTAAAATTATGGATGCCATTTAAACTTGGGAACATTTGTATTGAATTGATCAAAAATAACCATCATAAAAATCTGGTGTTAGAGTTGCAGACATATCTCAAAAAAATTTTTTGTAGGTTCATTTAAAATTTAAGATGTTTCTAATGGATATTAAAGTCTAAACCTCAGCAATAGAATTTAGATGCTGTAAATCTTGTTTTTGTAAGAATCTAAGAAATATAATCTCATCTCAACAAAAATCTAAGATTTAAAATTACCTTATCTTAACAAAACAATCAGGCAATCATAGATTGAACATACATTCTAAAAAACACCATCTTCAACTAGAGGCTTTACAGACTGAACATTGAACAACATTTAAAACCTGAGTGGATCTATAGCCAGACTGTTAAGTCACAACGCATCGGCCAACGAGCTGGTGAAGATCGCGGACTGGAAGACGAAGCTGCAAGCAGTAATGGAAATTATCGGAGTTCTGAGCAAACAATCAGACGAAACGGTGAATTGTGGCGATTTGGTGGGAAACAAACATGGCATCGAGGAAGCGGCATCGCAGATCAAATGGACTCCTCAAGATTTGTCTGCAATTGATTGATCTACATCCAGACGATTGGCGTAGGAATGGAAAGATAGCAAGGCGTGGGTGCGATTGTCCGACAAGACGGATATTGGTGAGACCTTTTCGATTACAGTTTCTTACCGATTTTGGCAACACCCGTTTTTGTCTACTCCCGATTTTGGCAACACCCGTTTTTGGCAACATTTCCTTCCCGATTTTGGCAACACCCGTTTTTGGCAACAATTTCTTACCGATTTTGGCAACACCCGATTTTGGCAACAGTTTTTTACCGATTTTGGCAACAAAAAATTTTGACCAAAAATTTTTACCGAAAAATCGTTTGTATTTGTAAATGTAGTGTTATTTTATCCTTACTTTTCTTTAAAAAATCAAAATTCATTAAATTTTCTAAAATAGACAATTTTACAAATCATGACGTAATTTATGAACGTCACCTACATGGATCGTTTTATAGCTTGTGAATAGTCCATATTTATAATATAAGCCAAATTGACGCATAAAAGTTGAAAATTATCCACAAAATTTTTTTACCGATTTTGGCAACACCCCAATTTGGCAACATTAAATTCACCTCGTGTTGCCAAAATCGGTAAGAAACTGTACTTATCTGTCTATTTTATTGTTAAAATGCTCATACATCTTTTAACTATTTGCTATTTTCACCATCCTATCATCTATTCTGCCGTAATTCTGCAAAGTGACGTAAGCGCCATTCAAAATTTCGATATTTTTGGTAGATTATATATAATATCTAATGTAAAAATAACACTACGGTATTCTTGCTGTATTAAAATGCAAGATCTAGTCATAATCTATCATCTATGGAAAGAAACTTAGAGGATGAGCAAGAGTTAAAAAAAATGGGCCAAAACTTTCAATGTCGCTTACTTCACTTTGCAGAATTGCGGCAGTATTGGAGGCCGTTTAAGTTCTGGACGCTTTCTAAGTTGATGATAAGATTTATAAAAATGCTTGCAAGGACTTGGCCAGGTGTGTGAAAATGAGTGGTTCTATGTTATTGTAGATAGTAGCGAAATCTGTAATAGCAATGGATATACTCATCTTTGCAACTCCATCCATGATTTGTGCAAGTATTCGTACTATGCTATGCTATGCAAAATCACTTCTTCCATTTATTTTAGAAATAAGAAAAAAATTTTTTTTTTTCGGATGTCCACGTGGACATTGGGGGCGGGGGGTAGGGGTCAACGAAAAGTCCACGCTTGTCCACGGGGAGGGGGAGGGGTTCAAAAACCATGAATTTTCTGTCCACGTGGTATATGGACGGCCCCAAAGCAGTACGATCCAAATTGAAATGCTGTTGATTTGGTTATGAGTGCTTTGGACACGCAAATTAAATATAGATGACAGGTGGTAGAAAGTGTTTTGCTTTAATTCGCACCTCTCTAACAGATGTGAAGTAGTGTAGTGATGATCATGACTCTTAAGGTCCTGGTATCGAATCTGGGTGCGGGGGAACACTTTTTTTTCTAATTCTTTTTTTGAAATCAAAATATCCACAACAACGAATTGAAGTGAAGTTCCATTAATATTGAAGAGGCATTGGATGTTCTTTTGAAATTGATATTCAATTGATATCGAAGTACATAGTGCGAATCCAAGTGCCAATCCGTTTATATCAGCGTGCAGAATGTTTACCGTGTACTTTCAGCCTTTTGTGATTTCAGCCTTATGTTACGATTCTATAGTGTTAGCCTTTCGTGTTCAGCCTTTTGTGCATTCAGCATTTTATAATTCAGCCTTATGTTATCATCCCAAGTTATCGAGCTGTCATATTGAAATTGTTTTTTTTTTATATATATCCCAATAAACTACATTGTTTTGGTTTGTATGGAATTTTGACATTTCCTGGCCTTGTTGTTTACAAAATCTCAATAAGAGTGAAAGAGAAGGAGCGAATTCCCTGCAGAGCCCTATAGAGGTTTCTTCTTCTTCTTCGTCTTGGTGTTACTAGAACAAAGCCTGCTTCTCAGCTTAGTGTTTGATAGGGTAGCGAGCTACTTGGACAGTGGCCGGTATTTTGGCCACTCTTCGCTATAACTCAGTCAATTCCAAACCAATTGACTTGAAATTTTGTATACGGCTATATACTATACGTATCTCATCGCGTTCCAAAAATTGTGTCAATTGGTTCAAAATTGGCTGAGTTTAAGCAGAAAAGTGTCCAAAATAGGAGCCCTGCCGAAATGGTTTCACTTCTCTAAGTACTTCCATAGTTTTTAACTGAGACCTTCTTCTGGCAATGACCATTTGGCATGTGTATATCGTGTAGCAGGCACGAAGATACTCTATTCTCAAGGAAGTCAAGTAGATTTCCTTTAAAAAAACTTCCTGGACCGACCGGGAATCGAACCCATCACCTCCAGCATTGATCGCATAATATCGAATTCGAATCACAGAAACAGGGTGACATAGAAAACACAAAGCAACGCGTATGCGGGGGAGGCTAACAGTCTGTTTCTGCGCCTACAACAAATATGCGCAGAGCAGACACACTCTGTCTCCATTCAATTCAATTCAATTCCATGATGTCTGTCTGCCCTCCCGCGCATGACAACTCCGGCGGCAACGGCATCACTCAACCTATTCCGGTGGGCATATCCAGTGTAGCCGCCCTTTCTTTTGGACCTCCGTCATTCCTTCGCATAAGTCCGTCGTCGGTCGAACAAGCCCACAATTCAACGATTAGCATCTTCTAGTGTGAGCGCCTCCGCATCCTCGTCAGGCTCGTTCTCCGCTGGCATCAGGGCGACAGAACAAGCGCACTTGGGGTCTCAGCCGTCGTGGCAAGCAACTCTTTTGTGGCTGAAGCCTTTGGGAGACAGCCTTCAGCGGCCGCACTCGGGGAGGAATGGAACGACGACGGCGTGGGGACCCCATAGCAAGTAATAAATCGAGTCGTGCGGTCGAAACCTTCTCACGGTTGTAAGGCTTCTCGGTGTGGCCTCCATTCGCTGATTATTTTCTTAGTCAGCACAGCATCCCGCCTTCTGGGTCTCTCCCAAGTACGTTGCGCAGCATATTCCGTCGAGAGAAGTATTGTAATCATCTGGACTGGAGGTGAATTAATATTCATGTAGAACGACAGGGAGGTGATAATTGGCTTGTTCCAGTCGGATTTCGTCTAATATGTTATAAATGAAACCTGGCACCTCCAGGGATGGGCGGGTTCGATTCCTAAGTCCATTTTCCCCTTTTCCACCTCCTCGTTCATAATAATGTTTATCGTTTTTATTTTCCTTCTCTGAATTCTCCAGCATCGTCGGTGTCTTCTCACTGTAAGTTGACTGCGCTCTCTGTCGATTGGATCTTTTTTTTTCCGCCGACAGACCGGGACTTTTGTATGGCAATCTCGAGCCGTGCGAGCGAGAGCTGTTTTGTTATTATTATTCTTATTTTGACTTTTAGTGCATTCCAAAGCGTTTTTGATTACCATCGCTTCTGTGTATGTGTTTGCATTAAACAAGTAAGCAATGGCGCAGCGGCCGATTCTTATAAGAGTGTCTTTCCCTCTTGAGGCAGTGTTGGGAATACTCACTTGCAAATATTTTTTTTTTTTTATCTGTATTAACGAGATTTTTAGCCCTAGGCTAGTTCATCTCGGGACCCACGCTTTACTTCCCTTCCGAAGGAAGAACTCACATTTTGCGAGTTTGTCGGGAGTGGGATTCGATCCCAGGTCCTCGGCGTGATAGTCAAGTGTACTAACCATCACACCAGATCCGCTCCTTACACTTGCAAATAGTTAAACTCACTGACTACTACACTCAGCCAAATAACCTTAAGATTTCCATAAGGCCCAACCTATGAAATGGACTTCAAACAATTCATAATTATCCGAATGAGTTTCATAAGGTCGCTCTATGACGAAAAATCGTCTCACAGCTCGGCTTTTATATTATGTTTAGCAACATGGTATTCTCAAGCGTCGGTAGCCTTGTGGATAAAACACGGGCTCGGTGATCCCGACGTTCATAGGTCGAATCCAGTCTGCATCATTTTAAGATTTTTTTGTTCTTTTCATAGGTCTATCTTACGACAATTATCATAAGGTATTCTTATGGTATCCATAAGTTTTAGTTAAAACTTAAAAATTTCATAAGTTATTTCGATGAATTTTGCTAGTTTTTTTCGCTGAGTGTATTTCAGTATTCAAAAAATGGTGTTCTACACTACACTTCTAAACTGAAATGAGATGATTGGTTGGAATCTTTTTTATTAAGGGATTTTCTGCCGTAGGCAGGTTAAACTGAAATGAGATAGTAGCAAGTAAGTATAACTCTTGCAAGTGAGTATTCCCAACACTGTCTTGAGGCATCCCACAGTCTGGTCCACGACGCCGGACGGATGGATCGGGACGACGGGTGTGTGGGATGCTGCCGAGTTGATGATGATCGCGTCGAGCGAAGAGGTCCTAAAGGAAACTGGCAAAAACACAGAGAACTACCGCCGTCATGTTTTTGTTTTCTCCTCTTTAGGCACGTCTTTTCTTCAGCGACACGCTTCCTCCTCGCTCGCTCTTTCTCTCGCTCCATAGATCGTCGAATTTGGTGTGTATGTGGAAAATCTGCTCTTACGATGAGAGCCTTGGAGGAACCCGGCTGGCAGTGCGGTGGTTTCCCAAGAGTGAATAATAAAGAAACCGAGCATAAATTTGAGCCACAACTTGGGTATGGATGGAGTGGGGGTAAATGGTACAATTTTGGGTAGATCAGGTTGGTTTTAAAATGTTCTCAGGATTATTGTTCTACGTTCATAGTGATGTCCGTCCGGTCATTTTACAAGTTTTCGAAAACGCAAATTAATCATTGCTGCTTTCCAAGAGGAATATGTTACCATTTAGTTTCACGTACCTATAGTAATCCAAAAATGGCTACCGACGCACATATCCCGAGCAGAGGAGAATAGTAAATTAATAACAACATAATCACATAGCCTGTTTTTATATCATAATTTGTTATTGTTATTTTGCTGTAGAATAAGTTTAGTTATTATTCTTCTATAGAGAATGTACAAATATGTGATGAACAATAACACAATAATAACAAGTTCACAAATTTCCTGTTATTTAGTTGTAATTGATCTAACAAAACATGTTATTGAGTTAGTCCTCCAGGAACATTTTTTTGTTATGATATTTGTTATTTTGCCGCTTATGACAGGCAAGTTTATAACATAATATGTTATGCTAATAACATAAACAATACTGATTCCATTATACAGTTAAGCCAAAATAACATATTGTATTATGCTGTTGATATTTTCTTCTGCTCGGGATATTCGCTGATAACTATTCTCGCTGGGGAACGTGGTATTCTGAATATTGAAATGTCAAAATTACGTAAAATTCGTGATATTTTACGTGAAATTCATGACCGCGGCTGATTGAGGAATCCTTCGTTGGCGATGTCAGGCAGGTCAAGTGTCTCGATGCAATCGAAGAAAGCTGAGCTTCATCGTCGGATACTTTGAAGAATTTTTGTTGACATCCTGGTGTTATTCTAGAAGATCTTCTGTCACCTGTCACCAAGATCTTAAAAAAATCATCTCATCGATTAATCATAGTAAAAATAAAAAGGAGTTAAATACTGTTCCTTTCAATTCCAACTACACTACCCGCCATAAATATGGAATCGCATCGCCTAGTATTGCAACACCCCAGTTGAATATTGCAGCACCCCCAGAAAGTTTGGCATCACCTGAAGACTTCATCACTTTCTGAACTGTATCTCAAAAACCGTATCCCCTGCATAGTTAAGACCTTCAGCAAAGTTGATCAGAGGACCTACGGCTATCAAATGGTGGTAAGTTTAGTGCGTAATTCCGCCGCTATGTGGCGCCAGTGTGCGTTTAAAACGAAGTACTTTGACATGGTTTATCTCATGATTCTGATCACCTAGAATGTTCGTGTCTTCGGCAAAGTTGATCAGACGGTCTATGGCTATCAAATGGTGATAAGTTTAGCGCGTAATTCCGCCGCTAGGTGGTGCCAGTGTGCATTTAAAACGAAGTACTTTGACATGGTTTATCTCATGATTCTGATCACCTAGAAAGTTCGTGTCTTCATTAAATTCAATCAGACGATCTATGACTATCAAATGGTGGTAAGTTTAGTGCGTAATTCCGCCGCTAGATGGCGCCAGTGTGCGTTTAAAACGAAGTACTTTGACATGGGTTATCTCATGATTCTGACCACCTAGAAAGTTCGTGTCTTCGGCAAAGTTGATCAGACGGTCTATGACTATCAAATGGTGATAAGTTTAGTGCGTAATTTCACCGCTATGTGGCACCAGTGTGCATTTACAACGAAGTATTTTGACAAGGTTTATCTCATGATTCTGACCACCTACAATGTTCTTGTCTTCGGCAAAGTTGATCAGACGGTCTATGGCTATCAAATGGTGGTAAATATAGTGCGTAATTCCGCCGCTATGCGACGCCTGTGTGCATTTAAAACGAAGTATTTTAACATGGTTTATCTCATAATTCTGACCACCTAGAATGTTCGTGTCTTCGGCAATGTTGATCAGACGGTCTATGGCTATCAAATGGTGTGGCGCCAGTGTGCAAGTACTTTGACATGGTTTGTCTCATGATTCTGATCACCTAGGCCATACGCCGCAGTTTGTCACGCCGCCGGTTTTTATTTTTCGCGCCGGTGATCAGTGCACAAACAAAATTAATGTTGCATTCCTTCAAGGATTCCTCTTGCAATTCTTTCGGGGATTTCTCCTGATACGCTGTCGTGGATTTCTCTTAAAATCCCTTCGGGGTTTCCTCCTGGAATTTCTTTGATGATTTTTTTTAGAATTCCCACGGAGATTCCTCCTTGATTTCCTCCAGGGATTCCTCATAGAATTCCTCCAGGAGTCCTCCTGGAATTTCTTCGGGGATTTCTCCTAGTGTTTCTTCGGAGATTTATTCTGAAATTCCTATGGGGTTTCCTCTTCCCCTGGGATTTCTCCTATAATTTCTTCGGAGATTTCTCTTGAAATTTCTTCAGGATATCCTCCTGGAATTCCGTCGAAGTATTCATTCTGGACTTCCTTCAGGGATTCCTTCGGAGATTTCTCCTTGAATTCTTTCGGAGATTTCTTTTGGAATTCCTTCGGGGTCTCCTCCTAGAGTTTTTTTTTGGGGATTTCTCCTGGAATTATTTCGGGGATTCCTCCTGACATTCCGTCGGGGATTCCCCCTGGAATTTCTACGGGAACTCCTCCAGCAATTACTTCGAAGGTTTTTCGTGGATTTCCTTTGGAGTTTCCTCTTGGGATTTCTGTTGTGATTCCTCTTCGAATTTCTTCGGAGATTGCTCCAGAAATTTTCCATTGAATTCCTCCGGGGATTCCACCTAGAATTCCTTCGGGGTTTCCTACTGGAATTCCTTATGGAATTTCTTCTAGAATTCATTCGGAGATTCCCCTTGGAATTCCTTCGGTGATTCCTCTAGAATTCCCTCAAGGATTTATCCTTGAACTCTTTCAGAGGATATTTTCCGTTGATCCGTTATTTAAATCCTTTGGAGATTCTTACCCGAATTCCCTTGGAAGTTCCCACTGGAGTCCTGCTGGAATTTCTTTGTGGATAATTGTTGGAATTTCTTTGGGATTCATGCAGGAGTATTTTCGAAATTTGCTCTTGAAATTCCTGCGGGGCTGCCTCCTGAAATTCCTTCGAAGATTCCTTTTCAATTTTATCCACGGGTTCCTCATGAAATTTCTTCGAGGATTCCTCTTATTTTTTTTCGATCTTTTGAGGATTCCTTCACGAATTACTTTGAAAAATTCTTTCTGGAATTTCTTTGGGGATTCCTGCTGGACTTCCTTCATGGATTCCTCCCTAAATTCTTTCGGGGATTCCTTTTGATATTCCGTCGTGGATTCCACCGGGAATTCCTTCGGGGCATCCTCTTAGAGTTCCTTCGGGGATTTGCAGGCCCGGATTAAGGATTGTGGGGGCCCGGGGCCCGAGTGGATGTGGAGGCCCCTTGGAGAGATGACCAAAAATGTTTTTCCTTATTTTCGAACAGTACTTGAGCAAAATGAAAAATAAAGCTAATGTTAGCAACCAAAAAAGGATTTTGTGGGGGCCCCTAAAATGTGGTGGCCCGGGGCCCGGGCCCCCCAGGCCCCCCCTTAGATCCGGCCCTGGGGATTTGCCTTGGAATTCCTTCGTGGATTCCTGCTGGACTTCCTTCAAAGTTTCCTCTTGATATTTCTTCGGGTATTCCTCCTGATATTCCGTCGGGGATTCCTCCTAAAATTAGCACGGAAACTTCTCCTGACATAACTTTAAAGTTTCCTCTTGGAATTCCTGTGGCGATTCCTTTTTTATTTTTTTCGGTGATTCCTCCTGGAATTCCTTAAATTCTTCATGGAATTCCTCCTGGAATTCCTTCAGGGTTTCCTTCTTGAATTTATTCGGTGATTTCTCCAAGAATTCCTGCATTCTTCCTAGAGTTCCTTCAAGGATTTCTTCGGGGATTCCTTCTGACTTCCTATGGAAATTCCTCTTGGGGGTTTCCTCTTAAAAAACCTTTGAAGACTCTTTGAGGACAGGAAGTTCTTTCGGTGGCTCCTCCTGAGATTTCTGCATAAATTTATCCTGCAATTTCTTGAGAGATTCTTTCGAAGATTCTTTCTGGAATTCCTGCGGGGATTCCTCTTAGAATTCCTTCGGGGATTCCTACTGGAATTCTCTCAGGGATTTCTTCTGGAATCCCTCCAGAAATACCTCTAAGGTAATTTTCGTTGATTCCTCTTAGAATTCCTTTGGGGATTCTTTTTCTAATATTCTTCTAAACTCCCACTTGAATTCTTTTGAGGTTTTCTGCTGGAAAATCTTTCGGAATTTCTCCTGGATATTTTTCGTTGATTCCTCCTAGAAATCCTTGCTTAAAGGATTCCTTCTCGAATTCCCTTAGAAATTCCCGCTGGAATTCCTTCGAGGATTTCTGCTGTAAATCCCTTAGGATTTCTTCTTGAATTAATTTATGGAATCCTCCTGGATTTTCAATCATGGATTCCTTTAGAAGTTTCTACGGGGATCTCCCTAAGACGGACACTTGAACCACCAGAGATTTCTGCAGTCGTTCCTTCAGGATTTCATACAGCAGTTCCTGCAGAGATAAGTCCAGAATTTTCTTCATGGATTTCTCCAGTTTCTTTCAAGGTTCCTCCTGGAATTCCTTCTGAGATTCCTCCCTGAAGAAACGAGATTCCTTCCCTCTAAATAAATAAAACAAAAACTATAGCAAAATCTCTATTGTATTGCCTTCAATTGCAATGCAGTATTGCAACATGAACTACACTAAGGATGCGGGTAATGTCACAATAGGTCTAATCACTGGTCGCAGCGATGGATCTGAACAGGACTTACAAAAGGTATTCATTCAATCAATAGTTTATGTCATCGATGGTCATGACATAGCTCAGACTACAAATTCTTGAGCGTAATGATAACTTGTTTGCTTTGTCAATGTAACATTATGGTCAAATTTTGGTCACGCCGATTCACGCCGCCGAAAGCTGCCACCAGCGTGACGCCGCCACCGCCGGCCAAAAATGGCCCTCACGCTGCCGCCGAGCAAAATATAGTCGGCGCACAGGTAGGTCTAGGTGGTCAGAATCATGAGATAAACCATGTTAAAGTACTTCGTTGTAAATGCACACTAGCGCCACAAAGCGCCACCGCTGTGCACTAAACTAACCACCATTTGATAGCCATAACCCTTCTGATCAACATTGCTGAAGACACGAACATTCTAAGTGGTCAGAATCATGAGATAAATCATATCAAAAAACTTCATTGTAAATGCACACTAGCGCCACATAGTGGCGGAATTACGTACCAAACATTTCACCATTTGAAGGTCATAAACCTGCTGAACAACTTTGCCGAAGGTCTAAACTTTGCAGAGGATACGGTTTTTGAGATATAGTTTAGTAAAAAATAAGGTTTTCAGGTGATGCCAAACTTTTTGGGGTGCTGCAATATTCAATTGGGGTGTTGCAATACTAGAAGATGCGATTCCATATTTATGGCGGGTAGTGTATGTGTTAGCATTCATAATGGCAGATAAGTGTTTGGACCTCAACTATAAGATCGTCTTCAATGCCTCGTACTTGACTCGATTGTCTAGCGAATCGGAATAGTAAGGGGTTGTGCATAAACCACGTAGACCAAATTTTGGGCATTTCAGAATCCCAGACTTTCGTCCATTCAAAAATTTTGAAATTTGTATGGAGCGTAGACTTTGTGTAAACCCCCCCCCCCCCCCCTCCCCCAAGAAGTCCACAAAATTCTCGATTTTTGCACATCGTTGGTAATACAGAGTTTGACCGCAACTGTGAATCGTTACAATCATGAATGTCATGGGTTCAATCCCTGGCCCGTTCCTTTCATCCTTCTTTGTATCTTTCCATCCACTTTCTCTCTCTCTTCTCTACTACTCATGTATATTCATTTCATAAAGGGTGTCCACGATGAAATGGTATATTGTATAACTTTTGATTGCGTTCGCCAAAATAGCTAATTTTTTGACCATGAATAGTATATTATGTGTAGCTAATACCATACAATTTTCATTAAAATCGGTTGAGTATTGGCGCAGATATTGTCGATATCATAAAATGAGATTTTAGAAAATTTGGGAACCCATTTCAAAAAATTGCTTAGGCTATAACTTTTTTGTTACCTCATCAAAACGTTGGAAAATTTCATTCGATATTCTTAACAAAATGTCATTGAAATCGGTTCAGTATTTTTGGCGCCAGAGTTGAAACGGCAAAAAGTGATATTTTCCAAAATATTTGTTTGCACAAGATTCTCAAGTGGCAATTCCCTTGTTTCAACGATATCTCCGCCAATACTCAACCGATTTTAATGAAAATTTTATGGTATTAGCTACACATAATATACTATTCATGGTAAAAAATAAGCTATTTTGGCGAACGCAATCAAAAGTTATACAATATTTTCTGTGGGCCAATTTCATCGTGGACACCCTCTATGCAACCAAAGCGAACTGTGCCGCTTCTCCTTCATAGTGTTCACCACACAATCTATCATCTTACGAATACTATAAATATCCGCTACCCATGGATCGCATCACCGACCCAACGGTGACTCCCAGATCTCCCATCCTTTCCGTCTAACAAATATCCCAGTCCGTGCTGGTTGTGGGGATGCAGAGGTGCTCTCGGTCTGTAGTAGCAACAACCAACACACTCTAACATTCCTTTCCCTTCTCAACTGACTATAAGGACGTGGCCGGCGCCGTTATTGATAAAAAATATATGAGCTGTTTAAATTGCAATAAGTGGAGTGTCTCAGCCCTTATTCATTTGGATCTCAGTGCAATTGGTACCAGCTCAGATCAATCACGGAGGAGCAATCATTGACATGTATAGTCGGATTTGATCGTTTTTTGATCGTTCATCGAACTGTGAATCGTTACAATCATTATTCGGTCAACCGAATGACAATCGATGAAAATAATCGGACATCGTTTTTTTTTCAGCCGAAACATGCCCTATTCTGCACCCTTACCCTATCGCAGAGGAATGCATGTTGGGAAAAGATAAATGGTTGGTTTTCTCTCGCCTCTTTTGCGCATGCTGGCCACGATCAATTCGCCTTAGCTGCACCATCATCTCCGACGAGCGATCGATCGCGCGGGTTGCATACAGAGGAGAGTTGACTGGAGGGAGCCACTATGCCCGCATCACCATCAGGGCACACCACAGACCCTCTGTTCAATTACTTACACACCAAGCTCTGCGGCGACGACTAGTTAGTCGGATGCTGGGTTGGACCGAGCCGGGAGAATAAGTGCGCTGGTGGAGTACTGCAAACCAAGTACAGCTGCACTGAAGTGACCGTACCGACACCGACACGATCTTGCTGGTTGGCTGAGTCCGGAGGGAATGGGAGTTACGGGGGCAAACGTTTGACCTGGGAACACACAGCGATCCATCGTCTTCGAGACTTGATTCAGAAGTGGTCGTCGTTGGTTTGTTGGTTGGTTGGTGGTCGCTGCATTCCAGAGCGTTGGAAGTTCGGTTACTTGCCAGTTTCCTACCCCTCAGCAGTCGGTCGGACCATGATCTTCTTGTACCTCTATTAGGGTGGGTCAGCTTAATTCGTTTTGGATAGTTTTTTTCAATTCCTTTCTGGCGTGAAAACCAATTATCCAACTTAGGTTGTGTCCCTGGATTTTCCATAACAGTTGAATAATGGGTTTGAACGTATTTTTCTTGTCAGGGTCTCAACTAAAAATTTTACATTTAATGTAGATTTTTTAACAATCGGCTGTTGTGATTACCATTGAATGACCCACCCTAGATGTTGGGTTCGTGGTTTTGTTTCGAATCGATGAATGCTGCGATGCCGGACAAAAAAGGGTTGAGCAATGCAACTTTTTACCCTGAGAGACACTGGGAAATAAATAAATAAATATTTCCACTGTGAATGTTGAATCAGAGCAGATAGTTTCGCAATTTGGTTGGTCTGTTTTCTTCTTGGAAGTGAAATCGTACCTAGTAGTGCCAACTTTATATTGCTATTTTGGGGAAGCAACCAATCAATTTCGGTGTAGAAAAGTTGTTTCTCAGTTGATAATTTGAGGAAATTATAAGTATTGCAACTAGGTTGCACAGAGACAGGTAAAGTTCCAGTTGGGAAGCATAGTCGTGATTGAAAAGCAACATGATAAAACAATTCGACGACGATCTCGTTATTTCAAATTTATAATCGCTCAAGTAGTTTTAGTACAAAACCATTTGTTAACCATTAGGGGGTTCCAAATTTGTCGATATCTAATTTCCCAAAACAATAAACCATCCATTGATCGAAGAGATAGGTGCACCACAAATATGGTGCGGTGGGTCTCCTCTACGGTCCACTCGATTCGGTCAATTCCAATCGTTTTATGCACCGGCTGGAGCCAGACTTTAATTACACTCGTATCTCACTTCTAGTTCTCTCGTTTTTGTTATTGATGTTCGATTGCTAGTTTAATTCAGCTTTTATGACTAGACGGTCGATTCGGATCGGATCCACAATGCAGACACCTTTCTCTGAAGTCACGTAGGTGGATCGAGGAGAATCATTATTGTGGAGAGGACGGGTAGATAAATCCACCGATCCATTATCGATCACCGAGAGTCCTACAAAAGGGAACCCAAAAGTTTGAGAGAAATATTTTATTGGCCTATTGCTAGTCGTTCGTCATGTTGATTGTGTTCCCCGCTTGGTCGTCTCTCCGTCCAAGTGCGATAGAACTGATGTGTAGAGAAATGAATTTCGGCATCTCTTTAAGAATTGCCTACCGACAGAATCGATTCCAAGAATTCTTGGGCTGTTATGGACTAGAAACAGACCAAAACGTGGGATGTATGGGATGCTCTTGAAGTGATCAGGTTTCAGCTAAACGATTGGAGTGGAAAAACACTGTAGTACATTTTCTTAGGGGTGGGCCGCTTCCCAAGGTCTTGCTTCTTCGAGTGGTTCAATATTTATGAACGAACCTTTAGGGATAAGTTATTGCACAATAAACTGTCTGGAAAACTTTTGTCGGATTTAAGATTTGTTTTTCCTTTTCACTTCCATTATGGGATACTATGATAGTGTTTTATCAATATAAATAAAAAAAACTAACAGAATTGGACAGACTAGCTTCTCCTGAAAATTTCAGCTGATTAACTTTTAAGGAACTGTTCATAAACCACGTGTATCATTTTTAAAGCATCTCAGCCGCATCTTAACACCTTGGCCTTCTTTGATTTTAGTCCATTGTGAAATGGCATTCAGGGAAAATAAATTATTATGGTGATCGTTTTGGAAATGGTCGCCACTGAATTCACTATTATGGGACATTCGGAGAAACGTGACACCCTCACTCAACTAGATACTCAAAAACTATCTGAATAAAAAAATCAAAATTTGTTCTAGGATTTATGAAATACAGAGTTTTTCTCTGACACTATCAAAGGTAGACAAACCACCGATTTCGATAGACTAACTGCGATCCAAGTCAGCGTGTGCTCTGTTGAGTCCAGGGATGTGAAATGTCATGAAAATGTAAATTGGTTATCTGCTAATTTATCTGGTTACTGTAAAAAATGTATATCGAAGATCCCCTTAACTTTCTATTACTAATAGCCATTATCGATTGGTAATAGTCGGGGATGTAAATTTACACAGGAAATGCTGGAAACTGAAAAATGTCATGACATTTCTTCATGAAATTCCGAGGCATTTCCTATTCTTGTCTCTCCTTCAATGTCACTTCTTCTCCATCACAACTGGACTGGTATGTAAATATCACTGATAGTCCATCTGGTTTAAAAATCCTAATAAACTTTTACCGTGGAAAAAGTGGTGGATTTCTCAGTGAACCCGTATTGTGAGGTTCAGGGAAAGACATTTTTTATTACTTTGTTATTTTATTCAGTGGCGTCGTGTAACCTTACTTTTCATGTGTGCACCGACCCTAAAACTTGCAATTACAGGGAATTTTTAATCACATTCGAAATAGAAATGAGTGAAAGCAGCAATTCTCGTCATTGTCTACTTATTACAAGCAAATTTGTTAAAAAAATTAAAGAGTTTATACTTGGTGCACAGGTAGAGATTTTATTGCTTTATGGGAAAAGACATTTCGTTTGCAAACTCTTACTGGAATTGTGAGAATTATCGTGGGATTCGGGTAAGGTGACGGTTCGTCACGAGTAGAGGAAAAGAGCTCAATAATAGCATATTTTGATATGGAGATAAAAAAGTGATATGGGTTTGATTGACATAAGAGATAAAAAATCTAAAAATAAAATCAAAAATTTACTCCTGGAACATCATAATCAAATCATATTTAGATTTTGTAAGATCTAACCAATAGCAGCGAGCTATTTGTATGATCTTGAAATATCAAATTTTGATATTGTTCAGATGTTTCAGGAACATTTTTCAGATATTATTTTCAGATCTTTTATCTCTTATATCAATCAAACCAATATCATGTTTTGATCGTCAGTATTTTACCTCTACCCGGGGTACTACACAGTTGACAAAATTTTATTAACCCTCGAGTGGTCGCGCTGTTGTATTAAAAAAAAGCAAAACCTTAAAAATGTCATGCTCAACCGCCAGATTGACAGAAGGTTAAATCAAGATGAGAAGGTGTGGGAAGTGTGCTACTTTATGACTTGCTGGTGGGATTCCACCTGGCAACTCTTCCTGGGATTCCTCCAGTACTTCTTCCTGGAATTTATCTAGAAGTTTCTTTCTCGGTGTTTCTAGAAATTTCTTCCAGGATTTTTCAGTAAGCTCTTTACAAGATCCTCGAGGATTTTATTCAAGATTCCTTTAGAAGTTCCCTCTTCTTCCAGGAGTTTTTTCCCGAGATTCGTAAAGGAGTTTCATCTTGGATGCCTTCAAGATTTACTTCTGGGTATCCTCCACGAATTCCTTCCGATATTGCTCTTGAGATTCCTTCTGAGATTTCCTCAGGACTTCCGAGATTCTTTTTGAAATTTCTTTAAGAATTCCTTCCAGGATTTCTTCAAGAATTCGTTTCGAGATTATTCCTCCAGTAATTCATTCCGAGATCCCTACAGGAATTCCTTCTGAGATTCGTCCAAGAATTCTTCTGAAGATTCTTTTACGAGTTTGTTCCGAGATTACTCCTCCAAGTGTCCCGGGACACCTCTAGGAGCGCTTTTTCGTGAAGGAATTCGTGGAGGAGTCTTAGAAGGAACTTCTGGATGAATCCCAGAAAGGGCCTTTTAAGAAGAGAGCAATAATACTGGAAAGGAGACTTCCCTGAATTAACTTCCTGTTGAGTCCCAGAGAGAACTTCTAGATAAATGGTAGAAGGAACTTTTTCATAAGGAACAGTTAATCTCAGAAAATAATGTTGGAGAGTCCTGAAGAGAACCCCGGAATACCTGAAAGGAACATCTGGAGTAATTCCAGAAAGAGCTCCTGGAGGCATTTCAGAACGTGGAATCCTGATATGGAGAAGTCCTGGAAGGCACTAATTGGGAAACGCCTGAAGAAATTTCTATAGAAATCTCAGAAGGAACTGCTTGAGAAATCTAGGCAGAAATTCCTGCTTGGCCGTCGGAAACAATTCCTGGAGGAATCCCGAAAGACTTTCCTAAAGAAATCGTAGAAGGATTCTTTGAAGAAATCTTGTAATGAGTTCCTGGAAGAATGCAAGAAAAAACTCTGGGAGGTATCCTATAAGGAACATTTTCTTTGATTTCTGGAAGACCTGAGGAGACTATGAAGGCACTCTTGGAGGAATCCCTGAATGAATTCCTAGCGGAATCTTGCAAAGCGTACCTGGAATAGTCCCAGATGTAATCTCTTTAGAAAATTCAGAACAAACATCTGAACTGAAACAATCCCAGAGGAAGCCACTGAAGGAATTCTGAAATAACGCCTGAGGAATTCACGGACGAACTTCTGGAGCAACGACGGAGGCATTTACAGGAATAATCATAGAAGAAATTCCGAGAGAAATCGTAGGACGAGTTCCTGAAATACGATTTAAATTTTAGAGTAATCAGTTTCTATCAAAATAGGTATGATACAATTTTGTAACAATATGTTTGAACGTCGAAAAATCG
Source organism: Aedes albopictus (assembly GCF_035046485.1). Classification (NCBI taxonomy): domain Eukaryota; kingdom Metazoa; phylum Arthropoda; class Insecta; order Diptera; family Culicidae; genus Aedes; species Aedes albopictus. The sequence continues at coordinate 514,923,120 of NC_085137.1, read as the reverse complement.
AAAAAAAAACAATTATATTTTAATGAGTTATTAAACAACATTGAGTCACAGACGTATTACCTAGAACAATTTTCGTGAAAATCCATCGCCCAATTCACACTGTCATCGCCTGGTGGCTGGTGGAAATGTTTCACGAAATACTGTATTGTGCTATTGGTGATTTGATGTTGCATGAAGAAGAAGAAGAAGAACGATGGTGTTTTGAAAAAATCCTATCCCTATAACACAGGGGAAGATTTTAAAATGCCTCTATAAAACCTAAAACAAAATCTAATTAAAAACGGTTTGATGTATGGTGTTAGAGTTTGGACGGACTACATATTGAACGTATAAATTTATATTTAATATTTTTTCTTGAGCATGAGCATGAGCATTGGTGACCGTACACTTCGTAGTTGCTACTCCGTGATTGACCTGAGCTAGCGAAATTTCACAGAGAACCAATTGGCTTCTTTAACGGTGTTGAGATAATTTGATATTCTGAATCTGCATGTCAAATTGAGCCGAAATCCAAATTTTCATGAATTTTGGTGCCCAGGAACCTTTTTAAAAATCAATTTGAAGTTTGTATGGGAGCGATTTGTCGAATCACCCCTCGTCGCAGTTTGTACTGGAGGGAGCTGTCAAACAGTTGCGCAGCTGTCAAAAGGCGATTTCAAAAAATCTCTTTAAAATTCGTTTTAGGTACCAAAATAAAGTTCTAAAAATCTGAAAAAAATCATAGTGGCTCATAAAAAGGTGCTCTTTCATATGAAATCAAAAAATCACTTGATTTTTCATAATTTAAAAACCCAATTGGCTTGGGGCTTGGGATTTACCACCATCCTCAATGTACACGTTTCGAAAGCTCAAAATTTATTGGGTCAATAACGGCGCTGGCCACGTTCTTACGGTCTACCAGGGAAGGGAAGGAATGTTAGTTCGACAACTGTTGCTACTAGAGGTTGTATGTACTACTGGACCCTCCACAGTTGTCACGGGAAGAAGTATTGTTAGTAGGGAGAGATTGATAGTTACATCAAGGCAATCAGGGATACACTTTGGTAAGCAATGCGATCCATGCAACCGTACAACACACAATTGTGTCACCTCAAAATTAGGAAGAATGGTGAGACCATGAAATTTTTTAATGAAAGTTTATGGATTGAAAAAGATTTTGCGTCATCTCGCAATGGGGAGGACAGGTGAACCAATATGCTACTTGCCATGAAATCGATATATTGAATCAAAACTTTGTGCCGACACTAACAGTGACGGACTGCACAAACTAAGGCAAAATACTAACGCATAATAACGGATCAAATCAGTGTGGCCAACGCCGGAAGGTGGTGGACTGTACAAAAATACAGGAGAATGTATATAAAATTAAACAAAATAAATGAAAAATTTGGCCGACACCTGAAGTGACGAACTTTGCAGATCTTGTTGAGTAAATATATGAAAGATGATTACAAACTAATAGAAACATTTACTGCTTTTTCAAAGAAAAACAAGGAACAAGCTCACCGACATTAATCATTCACTTGAGCACCCGTTGACCTATCGCTAAAAACGATACGATCGTGCGACACTATTTTTCGACACTCGCAAAGAACAACACAATACTGCACACTAAACACCCGCGCATCTATTGTTTTGATTTCCAGGCGAGACAATCTAAATTTAACATTTTTTTCTTGATAAGGTACTTAATTTGTAGTCCGTTCAAAGTCTAACACCATACATCAAACCGTTTTTAATTAGATTTTGTTTTAGATTTTATAGAGGCATTTTCAAAACTTCCCCTGTGTTATAGGGATAGGATTTTTTCAAAACACCATCGTTCTTCTTCTTCTTCTTCATGCAACATCAAATCACCAATATCGTCAACAGAAGACGCTAGTTTGAAACGTCAAACGCAAAGAAAACCGATATGCGCGCCTCTGGTTGTGAAAGCCACAACTATGTTGATTTGAAATGATCTTTGAAAGCGTGGTCAATGGGAATTTCGCCAGTGTTACGTCTGTTTGTTTGTGATTGAGTTATACTATTTCATAAACACCTGCGGTGTAAAATTTGGTTATTCTTAATGAATAATAAATATCATGACTTTTTATAATTATGCCATATTTTTGCTAGAATATTAGGACTACGGGTAACTAAACGGTTTTAAAGAGGATTCTCTCTGTTTATTATCGGATTCTAAAGATTTTGTTTTATTTTTGCACTGTTAATGTCAAACATTAAAATTGAACACTTATGTTAAATTCAATGAATTTACATACTTTAGATTTTTCTCAAGCATAATTCAGTATCTTAGCATAACAGCTGACCCGCTTCTTATTCAATCCACAATGTTCAACATCACCGCGCTTCGAAATAGTCGCTTCGCTTCCAAAAGTCAACGAGTTGGGAATAGGTAAACAGTCAAAAGTGTGACATTGATGGCCTTTTCAATCATGTTGCCGCTTATGCTTCACCACGCAAATGAGCATAAAAAGCTGCATTCCTGTCCGGCAGTGTGGCCAGTTTACCAAAGTACAGAATTTTATACACCTCCGAGATCTCTTCGCAATTTTGGCAACTCCACCGCCTAACCCAAACAGATCGTCAACCACACAGCAAACAACACACACGGCGCGCTTACCTACCTGATGAGAAACGGGTCCTCCGAGCACGTTTCGGAGTTCTGGAAACGAAATATTTAAACACTCCAGCGCCTCTCCACGAACCCGTCGTTGCGCGCATGGAGAATGGTGCGCGCCGGCGGCCCTTTCTCATCTTTGTGTCTCTCTATCTCGCGCCTCAGCTCAGCTCCTCTTCGCTGATGGCCGTCGGAGCCGGTCGAATCCATCCTTCCCGGAATTCTGTCTGGGATTTCCAGTTCTTTCAGTTTTTTTTCATAGCTTTTTTGTTTACATTTCTAATACACGACGAGCTCGTTGTTGGTGGCATATCAGCTGCATTCCATTGCCCTCCCGTTTGTATTTCTCACTTTCATCCGCCCTTTCATATGATTCTTGGTGTTTTTTTTTTCTCCTAGCTGTGCTGCACTCTCTCACGTAGGCTCGATGGAGGATTTGTCTCTGCTCTGTTCTGGGTCCTAAATCTAACCCCGTAGCGGATGGTGATAATCACGCCGATGATGAAGGGTCCTTGTACTCTGTCTGCACTGCACTGCTCTTGCAATGCGTGGGATGGGAAAATTGATTATTAGAAATTTGTATGCTTGCATTGGTTTCGGTGTTTTTTTGGCTCAAGTGGTAGGTAGACAAAAATATGATTTTCTCATAACTGTTTCTCGTGTTTTTTTTTTTGTTTTCGTCGGGAAGGGTATTTAAGGGTCGTGTGAACTTTCAGCTGATGGTAACGTGACACGGTTTTGATAAACCAACATCAGATAGGGTTGATTGTCAACAAGTTGGCCGCAATTAATTCTAGAATAATGATTTTCTACTGGGAGGAAAGATCCCGATTATAATTTTTGTTTTTTTTTTCTGTCTTTTTCAGGTATGTAACAACATCGTACGAAATTGTTATGACGTATAGCAGGGCTATACAATGAAAGGTATTTTTATCAATATGTTTGTTTATTATGTACACAATATTTCCTACAATGTTGAATACGATGTCTAGATGTCTACAACATAAAAAACTAAAACCTGGATTTTTATGTGGTTTTACCTGGAACATAAATAAATGAAACAGAAATATGAACACTGTTCTTACTGTACATCAGAGTTCTCTTATTTTTCTTAATTATTTTGTTAGTGAACACTTCAGTTAAAAAAGTAGTAAATCGATATTTTAATCGCTTGTTTACGAATACACAGCCAATTTCAATTACCGAAACTAATCAAATGCGTTAAGTTAAAGAACTTTGCATTTGAATGCATGGGATTCTATGATCATTACAAACACACAAGAGCCATATATGAATGAGGATGTCCCCCCTCGTCCCTCCCATCATATCGTGTCTCTGCGGTCTAGCAGACCTGACACTACAGTACAATTTCTACGTTTTTGGACGTGTACGAACAATGTACGAAAAACAACGCAGTCAGTCGGACATTGTTTTGTAGATGGGCTAGATCACGCCCGAAGCCGATCAACGTAAAGGCAATTTTAATCTTTTTTGACGAATGTTTGAACGATAAGTGCTACCTTGTCTTGCGTCGCATCTCGTGTGTGTAGTAAAGTTTTTACGTTAGCATAAACTGTAAAAGTTAATAGTATAACGTTGAACTTCAGTAGTTTCCCACAATTACTACTGATTTCTCGGCATTTCATGATAGATTTTCAATTCGAGTTCAGTTACATAAATTACTGAACACGTAACTTAGGAGCATAGGATTTCTCATGTTCCCCGTGAAACTAGTAACAATACAGAACGATTTAGATTTCGTTTAAAACCGGATTGGTAAAGTTTATAGATACAGTTCTTGCAATTCTTAGGGATATTTCCAAATCTTCGGGATGAGTTTCTGACTGACTGTTTCCGTTGGGTTTTAAGATCTTATCTGTTGATTGGCCTTTAGTATAAGATTTCACGATTCTTGAGAATCCGTGAGGAAATTTCTGACTGAATTTCTAGAGCGTACATCTGACCTCCATGAATTGCTGCAGAAATGCCCGATCAATTCACAATCATTATTGCTGTGTAAATGTGTAGTCAAATAGGAAAACGATTCCTAAGAGCACGGCTTCGATTCCCGCGCAGCTGCCAGGAAAAGTTTTCGGCTGTGCGATTGGGCGTTGCATAGTCTGCCTATGATCGCATAATTGTCCCATATGAATAGGAAACCCAGCAAAGATGGGACTGATATGCGATCATGGGTAGTAGTGGTCTGTTGCCTAGTGTCGGGTTTCATTCAAAGAGCAAATAGGGTATTCTATTCAATAGTGGAAACTTAACCTATAGTGGACCCCTAGCAATTATTCTCAAATTTTCTGCTCAAATCTGCTTCTATCGGTAAACTTCCACTGGGAGACCATAGCTCATGTTCCTAGACAGAATGTACATCGGGTTTCTTTCCACCAAACATCAGTATTTAAGCTATATTTTCATTTGCAGAAGGTTTCAAAATATTCTATCGGCGACCATTTTTCCATGCATTTTAAATGCGAGAGAAATTGGTCAAACATTAGAATTTCATGCAAAATTGTATGTCAAACAACTCAAAATTCTGTGGAAGAAACCCGATGTGCATTCAATTTTTATAAGATGATAGTTCAGACATAGCGTGCAGTTCTATGTGACGGAACTAGGCTGAAAAGCGATAATTTGATTATTTAGGCAACGATGTAGATGTGAACAAGTCTGCGGGTCCATTATTGGTTAAATAATGGCACCGATTCAACATGGTAAGAGAATACGATCTACCCAATAGTGGACTCCAACAACCCAATAGTGAACCCCAGGGAGTCCACTAGTGGATAATTTGATCGTGACTTAAAACAATTATTTTATGAGAAACTAACTGTCTCGGCAAACGTCCTACTGCCTGCCTACTGTTTTTTTGTTTATGTGTATTTTAACATAACGCTAATTCTACACTTAAGCCTGCCTACTGTGTTTTTTTTTGTCATACAGCTTCATAGGGACGTCCCTCGCAAAGTAATTTCTATGGGAGCTCTCCTTTCCAAAGACCCCTCCGATATCAAGCTAAGAACAACCTTCCCCGATCCCAAAAACATCCACATACACACTTAAAATAAAGTACCGTATACAGCAGTTCCATTCTCGGTAAAAGTTCAAATTACCGAATGTTTAGCAAAACATTTCCGAAGTTTGGCGAAAAATTACCGAACGTTCGATAAACTGTATTGAATTATTGGTCATGTTTACCGAACGTTCGACAAAAAAATTACTGAACTTCGGTAAAACTGTGCAGAACTTCGGTAATCCAAACTTTTATTGAAAATCAAACAGCCGAATAAGTGACTCTGCAATAAGTGTGTACAAAATTTCACATCGATCGGTTCAGCAGTTTCCGAATCCATAAGGGTCAGACAGACAGACAGACAGAAATTCATGTTTGTATGTATATATAGATTTAGAAGATATGAGGTGTTTTTGTTCGGTTTTTGTGTGCAATATGTCGGACAGATATAGAGATTTGTTGTGCAGACAATTTGATTAGAATATCATAATGCTTTTGTGATCATTAGTGCAAATTTCAGTTACAAAAGAGCGATTTCTTCACCCTGGCATAAGCGTTAAACCAGGTTTAACTATGTATATGAGTAAGCCTGGCTTACCGAAATCGGCTCTAAGGGGTCTACTATTGGTACCCTAGCTCACTGGAAGCACTAAATGTGTCCGTGTCCTTCGAATCCCGCTCTGTAATGCTTATCCTTTGAGACAGATACGCGTATTTCGACTACCACTTGTAATCTTCCTCAGTGTCAGTTATTCACTGAGAAAGATTACAAGTGGTAGTCGAAATACGCGTATCTGTCAAAGGATAAGCATAGCAGGGTGGAATTAAAAGGTACAAAATTGATTGCACTCATTCGAAAGGGGTATTTTGCTTAGAGGGTTCGAAAAGTCTGTACAAGATCGAAACCGTGTTTTTTAAAGTCCCAACTGGAATTAGAATTTCATTATTCCAAAAGAATTTCTGACGAATCTGATAGACGATATCCATACAAGATTTCCGGTGGTTTATTATCAACTTTTTAGCAGTTATTGAATGAATTCTGATATGATTCATAGTGGAACTCTTAAAGTGTTCCGTTTGATTCCTCTGACAAAAGATCAGGTAAATTTTGTGGAGAGACTTTTCCTTAAATTGTGAATTAAAGTCTTGGAGTCTCTTCCAGAATGAATATCCAAAACAACACTTAAGCAAAATTTCAAGAAATAGACTGCGTTTCGCTTGCAATTCACATTCAGGTTTCAGCTGATAACATGGACTGAATACATGTGCCTTTTTCTTGATAATTCAAAAAAGTCGGTTGGTGTTGTGGTGATCAAACGATGACCGATGACCGTTGGAATATAACTAGCAAGATTAACTAGTAGCAGAGTTGGTACAGTACATGCAGTTCAGTAACTGAGGAATCGCATATGAATAATAATAATCATGAACGAGGGTTCAAAGGAAACAAACAAAAACCGCACGGCTTTCAGATTAGGCCGCAAGATGTCTTTCTTCGCTCTGACACCAACAATAACAACGACCATAGCTGATGCAAAGAGAGTAGCTGATGCAAAGTTCAAATTACGCCTTGCACTCCGAGAGTGCATGCAATGTGGTTTACAGATCATTTGTTTACTTAGAAGTATGAGCTCATCGCCCAACATGCCGGATGATATAGGTACCTTCTTGGAAGGATTTTATCTTTTTCAGGCCAGAAGCCCCCGGGAGTTTTCAATTTGAATGGATAAACAAGTTCATTCACGAAAAATGCCCATTCTTTTGGTTCCAACGAAGATTATGAATGCATTTCTTATGTGGACGCCAGCTTCCTGTCTGCATCCATCAGACAAAATCCCAATTTATGAATGAATTGAATCGAGACCCTTTGATGGGCTGAAGCTATCTTCTATCTCCCTAACATAACCAAACAAAACCCGAATCGCTCTAATTTAAATATTTAGAATTTCGTTCCAGAACTTCACTCATTGTGTGGAAGAGAGGAAGCCGCTCCTTTGTTGCCGTAGCCACCGCGCTATCAATTGAATCATCGTCGCCTTTATTCGAGCACTCAACGGCTAGCTAGGGCAGAGTGGAGAATTGTCAGTTATGGTTGGAAAACTTTAGTTTACTAACGCCCCGACGTTCTCTATAGTAGGTACTTTTCTTCAAGATAGTGGGATCGTCTTTGGACTATGCTCCTCCTTAGTTACAGACGATGATCGCTGGCTTGGATCGGCACCGATTCCGCTACCAAACCAAACAGTGAGACAAACGGAGCACAACATTCATTCATGCATGGTTCGTCGAACATCCGCCCAAAAAGACTACGCCCTGGAACATTCACAAGAACCATATGGATTTTGTTTTCTTCGTTTTGGCGTTCTCTACTTTGATCCATGTTTAGTCATATAACTAAAAAGGGAAAATTGTTTCCCTTCCAGATTAGATTTCATTCATGAGTTCGTTGAGTCAGAACGCTCGAAGTAGGCTTCGAAGAAAGCAATTTCCATGCCTACTTTGAATATGCTTCTTTCTTCGGCTAACAGAGAGTGTTATCAGAAGGCGCCTACTGGGAACGAACCCATGCAAGGATAACTGCTATGGCTAAGATACCCTTCACGGTGGCGACGACCGTCGCGTCGTTCGATAAATGCTATGTACACACATAAATGCACGAAAAAAATGCACCTTGGTACATAAACTGCTTCTGCATCGAGGACAGGGCGCACGAGAACGAGGGGTCGTGCATATTCTTCCGAAGGACAGGGAATGGGGAGAATCGTGCGCGCGCGACGGCGATGTTCGCCTGTTCATATTGGTTATACTCGCCGCTTACTGCTGGCTCTCCACATACCAAGCGATATCGTGCGGTGAAAGAGGGTGCACTCTCCTCGGAAAACCTCTCGGGACTTGTGGGAACGATCGATCGAGATGGCATATTTTTTTCTCCTTTCGTTCTTTCGTCGAGCGCATTCTTTTGACCCTCAGCTCAGCACAGCAGCTAAACTTTGCTCTGCTGTTTCCCACACTTCAACTGCTGAAGTGAACCAGAATGCCTCCTTCGTTGAATGTAGTTGTACCACGGAGAAATGCTTTCTGTCCTGTCGCCACTGTAGTGGTGGGTTTCATTCATCGTAATCGTTTACAAACATCGTGAGTAAAAACCACGATGGCACACGCGTTCTTTGCCTTTTCCGCTTTGATGGCGTGTGTGTACCCATCGACCCCGGATGCCAGGCCTGGAATGGAAGGGATCGGTCGAATAATTGGTATCGTGTTTTCTACAAAGGTTTTTCGTCATCATTGTGCAATTTTTTCGGAAACTGAAATACGAAAATATGGCAATGGTATTTAGATGAGCTCGGTCATCCAAATTGTTTTTGAGTTCAGAACATACGGTGTACAGTTGCAACACAGACAAACAGACGTATCACTTGGAACAAAATGCGATAAAAATCATCGTCACGCAAACCCAATCGCCCAATGCTAATTATGCTGTGGTACGCAAACCCACTGAGTAGATGGCGGTAGTGAGCAAACGTCAAACAGGAGCAAAAGCGATGTGAGCGCCATGAGCGAGCGATTTGCGAACTACGGAATATTTAAATAATCCGTTAAAAAGGGAAACGATGAGAAGTGAGTAGAGTGAGACGTCTGTTTGTCTGTGGTTGCAATATAATGTTTTTTCGTCACAAAACATTTTAAGATCATTAGAGATATTCTAAGTCTTCCAGAACATTCTGAAATTCAGAACACAGGTTCTACATCGGAAATCAATCTTGCTCTAGTTACAATACGTAATCCATGATATTTATTGAGCACCAAGGACGTTATAAGAAACTTCTTTGTGTAGAGTTACGCAACATAATCATCTGTTATGATTGAGTATTAAGTAAGGAAGCTCAGTGAGCAGGGCAGATGAGCTCGGTGCTCTAATGATTCCTGTTCTGGGTTCAATTCCTGGTCCGTCTCCCTCCTACTTTGAGTATTTCCGAATTCCCTCCGGAAACCTTCCGAGGCATCCTTCGTGGTTTCACAAATTTCTTCCAGAAGTTTATTCTGGGATTACCTGGGAGTTCTCAATGAGATTCTTTCGAGGGTTCATTTAGGATTCGTTCAGAAGTTCCCTCTGGGATCCATCCAGGAGTTTATTCTAAGATTCTTAAAAGGTTCCATCTGAGATACCTTCAGGAACTGCTTCCATGATTCCTTCTGTGATTTCGAGGGATTTTTTTTTGGAAAATTTCCTCAAGGAGTTCCGGAAATGGTTCAGGAGTTCCGTTTGAGAAACTAGAAATAGTTTTTTTTGGAACGTATTCAGAAGTTTTGTTTTCACTTCAAGAAGGTTTTTGTGGAAAAGAGGAACCTTCTTAAATTCCACCTGAAATTCCTTTTGGGATCCTTCCAGCAATTTCATCCGGAATTCCTTTCGGGATTCCTCCAGGAGCTCCTTCCAAAAATCCGTGAGGTGTTCCTTCCAGGAATTCCATGCGAGATTCCTCCCGCAGTTCTTCTTGGGTTTTTTAGGATTTTTTTTTCTAAGATATAGGAATCTTCCACCAACTTATATCAGTATATATTCCTTCTTGAGAAAACCCGGAAGAAATCACTTGAAGTCCTAGAAGGAACCTCTGAAAAAGTTCCTGGCTCATAGACGGAACCTTTTAAGAATTTCAGCATCAACTCCTGGAAAAAAAAACTTATAATCCTCAAAAACAATCTCAGATGGAGCATCCTGAGGAAACACATAAGGAAATCCTATAGGAATCCTAGAATGCGGAGAAAGCACGGGAAGATTGATGATGAACCTGGGCTTGTTAGTGGAATACCTCGAGTCAAGTCAAGACACTGAAGACGACCTTACAGTTGAGGTCGAAATACGTATCTGTCAAAGGATGCAAATTCTTAGTGGAATTCAAAGGAACAGTACTTAACAAGATTTTCTTTTTACTTACGGGAGGAATTCCTGGAAAAATCTTATGAAAAATTGCTGGGGTGATCCAAAAAATAAACTATTTGAAACATCTTACAGTTATTTCTATATAGAGTTACAATTCGTATTCAATGATAGTTTTTGAGCACCAAGGACATAATAAGAGTGCTCCCTATGTAGAGTTATGCAACATAATCTTCTGTTATGATTGAATATCCTAAAAGCTCAGTGAGCAGATGGGCTTGGTGATCGGGAGTCATACCGTTTCTTATTCGTATGCTGAAGCTTCGTGATCTGTCTCACTCCTCCTACTTTGAGTCTTTTCGAGTTCCATTCGGAACATCCTTCGCTGTTTCTCCATAAATTTCTTCCAGTGCTTGTCCAGGAGTTTCTTCTGGGATTACCTGGGAGTTCTTAGTGAGATTCTTTCGGGGGTTCATTTTGGATTCCTCCAGAAGTTCCCTCTGGGATCCTTCCAGGAGTTTCCTCTGAGATTCTTGGACGGTTCCATCTGAGATTCCTTCAGGAACTGCTTCAAGGATTTATTCTGAGATTCTTTCTATGACTTCAAGGGATTTCTTGCGGAATTTCTCAAGGAGTTCCAGAAATAGTCCAGGAATACCGTCTGGGAATCTCCTAATAGTTTCTTTTATAATTTCTTCAGAAGTTTTTGTTTTACTTCAAGGAGGTTTTTCTCGAAAAAATGAATCCCGGGAAGAGCTGTTGGAGGAAAACCAGATAACACCTGAAGTTCCTTCTGGCAACCTTTCAGCAATTTTACCAGGGATTTCCTCAGGGATTCCTGCAGGAGTTTTTTTTTCGAAGTAATTCTTTCCGAGCTTCCTTCAGAAACTCCATCTTTATTAGATTTCTATAGGAATTCTTTCTAAGATCCAGGAATCCTCCACGAACTTATTTCAGTATTGCTCCAAAAACTGCTCCGGGATTCCTCCAGGAACTCCTACCGGACGAATTTCTGAGATTGCTTCGAAAATTACTTTCGGGATTCCTAGGATAATTCCACCGGGAATTTAGTCTGCGATTCCTCTAGGAACTACTTCAGGGGTTATTCTGGAAACTCCTCCGAGAATTTCTTCTGGCTTTCTGTCAGAAACTGCTTCCAGTTTTTCATCAGGAACTTTCTCGTGGATCCCTCCGGGAACTTCCTCCGAGATTATTCAGGGAACTTTTCTGGAATTCTTTCAGAAACTGCTTCCAGCATTTCTCGAAGAACTCTTTCGAAGATTTATATTTGAACTCTTTTCTGGATTCTTTCAAGATTTCACTCTGGAATTCTTTCATATGTTGCTAATGGAAATACTCCAGAAGTTTATTAGGCAGTTTCTTAATGGAATTCCTCATGAAGTTCCTACAGGAGTTCCTTGATGAAATCCTCTGGTTTTCCTCCAACAGTTCCTTCCGAAATTCCATTTTTCCAAGGAAGTTAAAAAATCTTCTGGAGACATTCCTTAAGAAACATTGTAGGAATCTCGGATGAAATTCCTGGAGGATTCCCTTAACTCCAGTCCTTAGTCCTGGGAGGAGTTGCTGACTTTTAGATGAAACCTTTAAAGAATTTCAGGAAAAACTCCAGGAAGGATCCCTGAGAAAACTTCTGAAAGAACCCCAAAAAGAATCTCACATAGAGCATCCTAAGGAATCACATAGAATTCCTAAAGGAATCCTAGAATGCCGAAAAACCATAGGAGGAATTTCTGGGAGAATCTTAGAAAAAATTGCTTGTATCATAAAAAAAAAACTATTGGAGGCATCTCGGAATTAATTCCTAGAGAATTTTCAGAAGGAACTTTGGAGGAATCCAGGAACTCCGTGAAATAATGTCAGAAGGTACCCCTTACACACAGAATACCGTGTCCGGTAAAATTTCGACGAAAATAGAACAGCTGAATACAGCTATAATGCATTGTTTACCTTTTGCACCCGGTTTTGACAGTTGGTGTACTGAGCGTCAGTAAAAAGATACTGGGAGTACTTACAGCACAGGTAATGGATAATAATACCACAGACAAACAGACGTAACTCTTAGAGGAAATTCATCAAAAACTTGTGCCCGGTGTCAGTTTCATGAGCACACTGCCACAGTTTGCCACCTGTTGGTAGAACCGCGCGCGACACTGTCGCCCATGATGGATCTCGATTTGACATTCTGCTGACACGCACACTACTACACAAATTGCCTGTAATTTCGTTTGCATCATTCAGCAACGTGTACACTGGCAAACGTCAAAGCGATCGAACACTAGCGCATCTGGTGGAACGATCGCGCAAATCAAATGAAATTTGAATTGATCGTTAAATGCATGTGCCAATCCGTTTTGAAGAGTGTTACGTCTGTTTGTCTGTGATAATACATTCTTTTGTTTATTTTATTTTTTACAAAAACATGTTGTTTCAATCATTTTAAACAATTTCCGAATTCAAGCCTTACTTTACCAAACATTGTATGTAATACAATTAATGCACAGATAAAATCCATGTTGAAGTTTGCTGTTTTCATAGCAATTCATACATTGAGCATTCCACAAAAGTGTAAATTTTAATCGCAATGCGAAAACCGTGAACAGAACCTTACGTGCCCAATTTTGTACAGATTTTGTACAATTTTGTAGGCTCCGAAAGAGAAACAAACAAATTTTGATAGGTATTTGGTGATGCGATCAAATTTGAATTTTCCCATGAAATGTTGAATCAACCTTGAAAGCATACGGTAATTTGGCAATCTTCGATCAACATTTCCAAGTTCTGGGAGTGAATCAGCACATTACGCCTTATTTCAATTCTTAGCATGCCATGATTCACACCGTTCTAGAATGCAACCTTGAATGGATTAGTACGCATATTCTTCTTCTGCTTTTTCTATTCTAGATAATTTACCCGACGCATTAAAGATTCCCCCTCTCGAGTTACGTCATTTGTGACCAACAAGGCTAGTATTTCCTGTGCGCTGTTGGTGATCAGCAAAATATTTTCGTTTTGTGTGGCCCTCCGTTCGACGACTACTACGACGCGGTAGCGACGATCACAGACAAACTGACTTTTAAAGGCAAGCTTGGGAAAAGTAGCAGCAATTCGCTCGCTTCGGTTGTATTTGTACATGCTCGTCTCTTCCAATCCAACTCCACACGGAGTGATGGCTGGCAATGTTTATTATGCTGATGTTGATGATTTCCTTTTGCGCCCGTCTACCGGAGTTTGTCTGTGCGCTGTACGGAGTGAAATACACATAAAACATTTTTACGATTTTCACTTGGTTCGTTGCCGTCAGTCGGGCATAACATTTCAAAATGACCTATCGACGTATCCGTACATTGTATAACGGACATTGTTTCGTCGTTATTGAACACGACCTTTTGGAAAGTTACGCTTGAAATGATACGTGTATAAACGAGGGGATTCCATTGTGGGCTGTATGTATTCGTGAACGGAGCTCGGCGCATATTTCTTCTCGTCCGGGGATTCTCCGTACGCTACACAACTGGTTTGGCAATTCAGTTTCGGTTTACCCTCGGAGCTCTTGAGTGCGCGCGAACCCAACTACCCTCTACTGTGTGAAAAGTTTCCCTTTGAATGAGTGTTTTTTTTTCGGCAAGAGTGCCATTTGCAAGGGGGAAGAAACTAGTTTAATTACGTCATAACAGTAATTACTATTAGGGGAACGGCATTGGACTGTGTTGTGCTACGCTTCGCTTCACAATAGAAGTAACACACGACGTGCGAGAACTACGTTTTTGCAATCTAAGTTGAAGGAATATTGTATTGTGGATTTGCAAAACCAAGTGAGTTTATTTGCTGACGAAGTTAATTGGAAGAAATCGATCTACGATGTTGGTTGCCTGCCTCCAGGTAAGAGGTACTAGTGTTGTTTTACATCAAAATATACGAAGGAAATTCGAACAGTGTGGAAACGTATGGTGGAAAGATGCTAATTTAATTTGTAGAAGAATGAAAACGGTGATTCTAAGACTTGTTATCGTGCTTAACACCAAGAAGAAAACAAGCTACTTTTGTGGTTTCTATATGAAACTGAACATAAGCAACCACCCTAAATCATCGAACAACTTCCTGTTTGAGTTGATAGGGTCGATAGCGAAAAACTACACTCAACACAGTTGGCTGTGGGATTTCGAAAGCTTCCTACTTTCACTTGGCGTGCATCAAAGGTAAAGAGTTCGCGAGTTACTATGAAATAAACAACTAGAAAAAAACAATGTCATTGGGCACACTATGCTCAGCGCCTACTACACCTACTAGGTATTGGTGTTCCAAAGGTAAATAGATGATAGAGTGCGCCTCAAAGCTATAGCAAAAAGCTCGAGGCCTCACAACTGGTTGCATGAGTATATGCGCCGTCTGGCCTGCTTGCTACTATACTATCTCGCGAAGTTATCTCGATGGATGGCGTAAAATAAGTTCGTTCGCTCGAACCGTCGCTGTTCAGTGTGGTCGACGTTGTCGAACTGTTCCGACCAATATGGAGGGAGAGAAAAACATCCTGACAGACAACAGCTAAAACTGCTTCAAGATGGTAGGTTTCGCTGGGATCCATTTTGAATATATTTTGATTTGGTCTGGTGAGGTAATGTCTGCGTTTAAAATATGTCGATGCTTTCCTAGATGGAAACTAAAATTTTGCTGTATTTTATTTGTTACAACGCGTAAATTCCGAATAGAACTTTCTCAGAACGGAGTTCTCGCCAGACATTCTTCGAGTATTCATTTATTTTTTTTTTTTGAAATGCTGCAATCTATCCTTTTCATAAATTTTCGATTTATACAATTGAAGTCGCATGATAAAACTTCGACTTCATTTGATGTAAAGTTAGCAAAACTTATACAAGAGGATTCGAAACAACCTTTTGTTATTGAACAAAGATGGCCGTCATCGCAGTGTCCGCCCTGTATGATACTCCGACGCTACCCTTGTTAGGACTTCATAACAAAAGTTGATATTCCTTATCGCAAAGATTATCACTCAGAAGTTGATAAGCCGGCAACCGGAGGCCCATGGTCTCATTTGATTGGGCGAGGTGAAATGAGGTTCAACAAATTAAAATTGTTTATTGAAAATCGAAGATAAGCTTATCACCGTTTATTTGGTGTTGATCAAACTTACATGATTGTGTACGTGCTCGCAGTCGTATCACTGATATTTCATTTTTGTTGCTAGGACACATCCGTTTCTTGCTGTGATCTTTGTATGTAGGAATTAAACTGATTACCTTTTGGTCTCAATTGGAAAACAGTGAATTTCCTGTTCCAAAGGTGTAAATAATAAAATAAGAATACATCTATCATTGACAGAAAGGGTATTCATGATATATTTTTCAATTCTGCAAACTACACACGACAAACTTTAGCTTACAAGAATCAGTAAGCTCCCTGCAAGCAGGCTGCTTACATTTTGTAAAGTTGCTTGCAAGTAGTACTTGTATGGGTGATAGAACAACTGGCATAGCTTCCTATGATTAGTGGTTCACTGGAATTGAAGTAGACTTTAAGACGATAATCTTCTTCTTCTTCTTGGCGTAACGTCCTCACTGGGACAAAGCCTGCTTCTCAGCAGTGTTCTATGAGCACTTCCACAGTTATTAACTGAGAGCTTCCTCTGCCAATGACCATTTTGCATGTGTATATCGTGTGGCAGGCACGAAGATACTCTATGCCCAAGGAAGTCAAGGAAATTTCCTTTACGAAAAGATCCTGGACCGACCGGGAATCGAACCCGTCACCCTCAGCATGGTCATGCTGAATACCCGTGCGTTTACCGCCTCGGCATATGGGCCCTATATTATGACGATAATGTTTCTAGTATTTCACCAAAATTTATCCGGAAGACTTGTGCCAAATGGTTTATTCAAAAATGTCAGGTTTGTTTGACAAAAGCTCAAAATTTCAGATTTATACGGCATACCGTTCACAAGGTATAGGGGCTGTCCATAAACCACGTGGTCATTTTTTGGGACTTCTGAACCCCCCCCCCCCCCCGCGTGGTCATTACTCCATACAATTTTTTTTATTCGTCCATACAAAACGGTCATTGGCCGAACCCCCCCCCCCCCTCATGACCACGTGGTTTATGGATAGCCCCATATGTATATAGGGGAACTTGCGTATTTCCGGCCGTTTTGTTCTTTTCGTCATGGGGGGTTTTTTGAAACCTATTGATCTCAAATCTTTCCCAGTGAAGCTGAATGATATGACCAAGTTTCAGGCAACACCATTTGTCACCCTATATAAATAGGAAGTTTCAGAACGTGACTCCAGATAATCGAGTCTCACTTGAACTATTGTTTCGCTCCTTAGCGAGATATGTCATGTATTATGATGTGATCGACTTGGTTAAAAAAAGCTCGCTTGTGGTACACAGCGTGTGCGCGGTGTCGCTGAGGGTGGCCGAAGAAGCGACTGCTCGAGACTTCAAACACATACCATCAATCACTACCTCAGCATTAACACCACTAGATCTGCCTCTGTCTGTGTCCCCATGTACATACTTCGTCTTGGTAGAGTTAATCGTCAAGCCTATTCTCGCTGTCTTTCTCTTCAGAGAAGCATAAGCTTCCTCCTTTGTGCCCTACGATCGATGCCGATGAGATCAATATCGATCGCAAAGCCAAGAATCGTGTGCGACCGTGTGATGATAGTGCCATTCCTTTGCACGCCAGACCTCCTAATCGCTCCTTCGAGTGCAATTTGAAAGAACATCAGCCTGCTTCAATCCATCTAAGGTCACAAACGAGGTAGACACTTCGTCAGCGATCCGAATACTTGATTTTGATCTATTTAGCGTTGAGCGTAAATAGCCTAAATAGTTTCGCCGGAAAACCATGTTCTGCCATTATCTGCCAAAGCTCATTTCTTTTCACTGAATTGTACGCTGTTTTAAAATCATAAACAGATGGTGATGGTTATATTCAGAATCTGAAAAGGTAATCCCTCTGTAATTGGCATGCCCATTTTTGTAGATTGGGCATATGAGACAATGCAATCAGCTGGTAGGCAATTCTTCATCCTTACAAATCCTTCATCTTTCCAAATCTGGTGGAAAGCTGGTCGCTTCTGCGTTTAAGAAGTTCAACCGGGCTCGCGTCCTTCCCAGCAACCTTGCTGTTTTGCTGTTCCTTAAGTGCCTCCTTAACCTCATCCAGTAGTGTTGGTGGTTCCACTGCTGGAACAAAATTACCATAATGAATGACGGTCATTCATTATGGTAATTCTGTTCCTGGGGGCTCCTTCACTGCTACTATTTAACAAATCTTCGAAGTGATCATTCCACCTGGCTATTACCATTGTTTTGTTGTGTCAGCAAATTTCCTTCCCGGTCATTGCACATGGCGAACACTGGCGCAGTCTTGTGCCGCGCACCGTTGACAGCGAAACCTCCGCATATCGTTCCTGTCCATACTTTCCTGTGCTTCAGTAATCACACCCTCTTCGTGATGCCGTTCCTTTTACTGCAGTGGATTTGTTTCTCTGCTGCTCTCTATTGAGCCGGGTGCCGGACACTAGCATTCGATTTCTGGCGGCATTCTTTTCGTTCGTCTCTCGTTGGCACTCCTCGTCGAACCAACCATTACGTTGAGCGGGACCTATGACCTCTTGCGCTGTTTCTTGTCACTGCTTCATGGATAAACTCCCATAAACTGTTGACATCTCCAGATCTGGTTTCCTTCGGCTGATAAGCGTTGAATATCCAAACGCATCTGGATCCGAGTCAATGTTCTATGAAGTCCGAAAAATGTCGTCCGTCGACCAGCACTGGGCGCCAGATGTGTTCTTCGGATATTCTTACGTGCAAAATAGATACTGATGATTGTCATCCCTCTAGAAGCAGCGAATATCACAAACCGCAGACCATTATCGTTGGTAGCGGAATAAAGACTTTCCGTTCCAATGACAGGTCGAAGGAAACTTTCTCCTCTGACGATCTGAACATTTGCATCTCCGATAACTATTGTGACATCTTGTTTTGGACACTCTCTGTAGGCTTTATCAAGGCTCTCATAGAACTCATCCTTCATGTCATCAGATAATCGTTGGCGCATAGGGGCTGATCAGGCTGTAGTTGAAGAATTCGCACCTCATTCTCAACACACAGATTCGGTCGCTTCATCTGCTTCCCGATCACTACATGAAGTCAACTTCACGTTCTGCCTTATCGCCGCCGCTTTAGTTGATGTGGTACTTGTTGGCGATGGGATCCACTGCTCGAAATTCACGTTCTCCAGCTTTGGGCCAGCGTAACACCTGGATAGCTGCCACATTAACATCGACTTTCTGCAGTTCATGAGCCAGGAGCTCAACACATGCGGGTTCTTTCAAAGTACTAACGTTCCAAGATTCGACTTTCCAATCGTTGCCCTTAATTCGTTGCCGGAACTGTTGCAGTTGGATCAATCTGTTTGTTCTACTATTGCTTTTCTTGGTGTTTTAAAGTTTTCAATAGGCTACCTTATCGGGGTTGCGCTGCCTATGCACATCACGCTAAAGGGGTTGCCTCCTTAGGGATAGCTGACGCGATACAGCATTTGATACTCAGTCGCTGGATGCCAGAACAGACGCTGTTGGAGCCGCATCTCCTTGGTGAACAGACGCTCGGGACGTACCTCCTCAAGTCCTCAATCTAGTCAGAAGGACAACAGTGCTCAGGCTGCACTAACAACTTTTTTTTTCTGTTCGGGTGAGCCACTGCGACTAATATTTAGATCTTTTGTGGCATTACCCGTATCCTTAGTATTTAGTGCATGTCGTACTACTCCATTGTCATTGAGAGGCAATGAAGCATCGATTTTTGTACAGTTCCTGTTTTGTTATCCCAGAGGTGCAAGAAATAAATTGCGATAAAAAGGTCCCGTTATCATAGAGATTTAAATCCCAGTGAAAGAGCGCCCCTAATCAAACACAATCTATTTGAATTCCGAGAAAACAAAACGGTGGTACTGATATTTATCCATGCATCGGAACTCTAGCCCCATCCATGTCTTGCTTCTAGTTTAGTCCCAGGACAACAAAGAAAAACCCGGGACTTTAGGCTAGTTACAAAACTCTGTCAAATTAGAGAATGTGTTCTGCAATAAGTATGCACGTGAGTCCTTGAATTACTAGAACTTAACAGTCCTTGATAGGTTAGTACGCAATTAAATACGTAAAGCATGTTTGTTTTCCTAACATCAAGTGTAGTCTCGGGTGGGCAAAGTCCGATTCTTTAACTATCAGCAAGGCAGAATAAATGCAATTTTAGAAACTGTCACCAGTAACAAGTACTTTGTATAATGAATCCTTATTACCAAAACACATTACCCCAACTTGACAAACCGGATGTCACTAGGGTTCGGTTTGGTAGATCTTGAACCGTAACGCAACACATAAAGGCGATCTACCTACGTTACGGGCTCCGTTAAAGATCGAGCATATTTGAAACCCCCTCAACCATTCATCCATCAGCACGGGTCGCCTGACACTTTGGATTGGGGTTCCCTGTTTAGTGGACTTTTACCCCCGGAACAGGTGGTCCGTAGTGTTATTCTTAGCCAATTGAGACAACCGCTACACAGCTATCTAGGCTGATCGGGAAAAGAAGTTAATATTGATGATCAACTTCATACGGACCCGAACAGCACTAACAACTTAGCACACACCTTTTAGGTGGCGATCTTTGTCATCGATCGAGTCATGGTAGAAACTTTTGAGGACCAGAGCTCTTCTTATCGACTCACCGTTTTGCAGCCCAATGTTTCTTCGTTATTCAAAGAATGCATAATCTACCCCAACCAGGATCATGTTAGTTATTCACTAAATTAGAATGTGAAGAACAACTAGGATTTGACAAGTTTTTAGCTCGAGATATGTTTAAACATTGGTGGCAAACGACATAGGCCAGACGTCAGATCATTTGATCCCTACCAGAAAGTGAACAAAGTTCTACAGGTCGTAAACTGCTGGATACCTGTCACTAAGAATTGGACCTTGCCTTGGAAAGTCAGGATGCCGACCAGACAATCGGAAGCGTACCTTCGAGTTGTTTTTAATTGTTTGATTGCCCCTTGTATCAAGTACATTGCTTTTCCAGTCCATGTTTGTTTTTAGATGATAAGAACGATATTGCGCCGTCGAAAAACTGTAGATTGTTTGCCTTGTTTCCATGAACTAATTGCAGCTTTTTGAATTGGTTCATTAGGCATTAAATTACCTTTTGAAGTGGAGAGTGTAGAATTAGCGACTAGTTAAAATACACATAAATAAAAACAAAAAAAAAAACTTTTGAAGTGGAGCGTGTCCATAGGACTTGTCAAGTACAGAATTTTATCTTTTTCTACATTTTTTATCGCTTAGAATAGGTTTATTGCATTGAACTGTTTGGTATTGCCAGTTAACACACCTGTTGTCGTTCTGATCAGTATGACACAAGTAAGACTATGTCATCTGATTTGTTTTTAGGGTGTGAAAGTATGGTCACACCCTAAAACAATCCTGTTTCTCTACATACTACACATATGTAGGTACAGTTTCAGGGAAAATACGTGATTGATGCATTCCATTTACGAATCTACTTGATAACGTTGAACCATTGTTGCTACATATAGGAATCCGGTCTCTTATCTGAAATACACTTGCAAAAATGTTGTCCTCGAGTTCGAATGATGTTTCCCAGCGATTATGTCGCATGTCGACCCAATTTCGTCCATACTTCCAATAACTCAGAAAAGGGCACCACATCTGCTCACAGCTCCATTGGTGTCCCTATTACAACCATCTAACAGTGGCGATACATTCGCCTGCTCACGATTCTCGATCTGTAAGATTGCAATTTACCATCCCTGCGCTAACCGTGTCTATCCGTCTCAGTCTGCTGTCGGCCTGCCTGTTGGCTCGACTCTTTGTCCAATCTGCAGGAGGGCTCAAATGCCATTCGCTCCTCGACTCGGTTAATGCGGCCCAAACCCAGGTCTGCTCGGAGCCTGGGAATGGAATGCAGCCAACAGTCAGTCAACAACCGCAGACAATCTCCCGAACTCCATCTGCGTCCGTCCGCCAGGCTATAGGTGGTACACGGAGATCGTTCGTTCATGCTTGGTATAATGTACAACTGCTCGCGCAACCCAATCTCGGATTCAGTGCAGAAGAGGAACGGCACAAAAACAGACCTCAATGCGGCCAGAAATGTTATAAATAAAAATAATTATGTTCTTCTGACTGCTGTTGCTGTTGAGGTCTCTCCGGCTGCGAGCGAGAGTTCGAATTCCTTTCCGAAGCTGTGGCGGCTGTGGCCTTTTACCTCGCCCAGGTTTCTTGAATGAAAGTCGTGAGATTGTTGTTCGAGGCCCTTCCATGCTCGCGACCTATGTACTTAATAGCATTCCCGGGGCTTGCGGGTCTGTTTTCTTGTTATCTTTCTATTACTGTTATTGAGAACAACAGCGCAACGAACTCCAGTTTGAGCTAATTCAGCGAAGTACTTACCTACCTAGATGATGGTTTCCCACACCGATCGTAGCAGGCGAGGCACTCCCCATATTGCACTGGCCTACTCCGTTAGAAAACCGTTAGATCGCTTGACTAAATCTGCTTTTAATCGCAGAAATAAAACAGGCACTATCAGTTGAGTATTTTCCAATCGAACTAATCGAATGGACGAGAAAAACCCAGCGCGTACCACTCCGTCCACCGGTGCAAAACAATAAATGATTAACGCGACACCTGTCCGGTCGTACTGGTTTTCAAACGACTGCTTTTCCCCATGTGCTGGCTCCGACTTACCATTCTCTCAAATGGTCCGCTTGCTTGGATGGTTGGCACACGCTTCTCAAATACTTGGCCGGAATCGATTATCCGGTCTCTTCAGAAAACCTACCGTAGAAAATTACGAGACACAGGAACGACGCATGGCAGCGGGCGGCACAGGAACAAAACATCTGCCGAATTTCTTTCGCCCCGGGTCTTCCACTCTCTGTCTAGGGTTTCCATCCGTTTTCGATGATCGTTTAGGCGAGGAAACTCGATCGACTCGGTCACCCTAAATCGGCTCGGAAATTGCAGCTGTCGCTGCCGAATGGGATATTGAAAGGTTATGATTGTTGTTCCTTTTCTTCGAGCAACACACAAAAAAAAAACGCCATGTGCCGGTGGTGAAGAATTTTCTGAAGCGGGCACGTGAAAACCTGAAAACCCATTGAAAAAAAAGATACCGACGAAATCCAGCTGCAGTGCTCTAGAAAATTAAGCAATGCGTAAATTGAAAAGAACCATCGCCGGACGAACGTCCTAAGCTTTAAGAACGTATAAGAACACCATATGTATATACAAAGTACATATAAGCCTTTGGCATGTGTCAAAAAAGATGGCACCACCATAATGAGGGAGGTGTTTTTTTTTGGATTCCTGATGTGAGTGAATCATCAGCAATTCATAGACGACAGACGCAGCTTGCCGAGCAGGTTTGGACATGACACGAAAACGACGCATATTCGTTTTCCGTTAGAGCAGCTGTGCCTGGTGGAGTTCGACGAAAAGGTCGGGTTGCTTTGATGATGGATTAGCTTTTTCTTTCGGTGGATTAAGTTCGGATGGCTTGCAATGGAATGGCAATTGGTAGGTATTGGATTGACTGAAGACAAATTTTACATTTTTGTACGCTTCTTTGAATCTGAATTCTAAATGATTAAGCTTAATACAAAAGCTCAGGAGCTACAGAAGTTACTGTTCAGATTTTTAATATTGATACATGAAGAGGCTTTACTACATCAACATATTAGACTGAATTCAATTACAGTCATAAAATTGATTATACATTTCTCGGAAACAACTTACTCAACTATTCAGAGCTGTTTTGATTCAGTGTGTGCGTTGTGTTGAGGGGTTCCCGTAGGTTATCAGCTACAAACACGTCAATGTTGAATTCAGCACCAACATTACAGAAAGGCGTAAATGGCTTTTTGAAACAAGACGCTCTTCCAAAGAAGCCATGAATTGCATTTTACCTCTCCCACACGATGCAGCACTAGAATCGGGAAGAGGAATTATTACTCTTCTTCATTTTTGAAAAAAAACTTGTTTTGTGTAAGCAGTTACGTTCTTTTGAAATGTTGGCACCGAAGTGTTGTTATCTTGACTAGACCAGAGTTAACATTGCGAAAAAAAAAACTCAACGGCGCCTCGATGCCTCGGACAGTACAAACAGACGTAACACTGGAAAAATTCTGTCAACTACGCTGCTTTCAATAATAAGTTTGAATTCATCCTAGTTGAAACTAGCTGACCCGACGTGGCTAGCCACGTTTGCTAAAAGAGTTTTCACACTTCATAGAATTGACATAATAACTTAGAAACGTCTGCTTTAAGTTTTTTGCTAATCTACAACTCTGTTCAGAATATACATTCCAGAAATTTCTCCCAATTCTAAACAGAAAACTTTAAAATATGCTATTATTCGTGGAAAACACTTGAACGTGATTGCTACGAAGAATGTTCGAGAATGTTCATAAACCTTCGAATTCATCTTCTGGTTCTCACTGGAATTTACCTAAGATCTAATATCTGCTCCCAGGAAAGTTTCAACAATTGTTTTTAATTTGAAAGAAACAGTTCAAGAACATTTTATTTACACGCTTTTTATTTGTCCTTCTTTTCTTTGTTCCGGAAACATTCTTTCATTTATAAAAAGACAGCATATTATTTCCTTCGAAGAGTGTTCTAGAATGTGCTAGAAATTTATTTGT
Source organism: Aedes albopictus (assembly GCF_035046485.1). Taxonomy (NCBI): domain Eukaryota; kingdom Metazoa; phylum Arthropoda; class Insecta; order Diptera; family Culicidae; genus Aedes; species Aedes albopictus. Next base: position 514,898,827 of record NC_085137.1, on the reverse strand, counting down.
CATATTTTGCTTTTTCCTCATTGCCCAGGAAGGTTCAAGTTTTTTTTTCATAATTGAAATAGATAGCTCTCGAATATTACATTGACCTTCTTGAAGAAATGGAGTTTCTTCGATTACGCCGAAACAGAAAAATCTCGAACACTCGTGGAAAGTTCTGGAAGAGTTTTTATAATCGAACTCCCATTCTGTTCTTTCTTTACTTTTTCTTCTCCTTATTCTCCTTTCCCTAAATCATACAATGCCCTCCCCACCATTGCACGTTACGTGAAATATTTCAGTGAAATTTAACTATCCGAGACGGGAGGACATACAGACAACTCCGGGATTTATTTCATACATTCCATCCATTAAGGAGATTTTTGAAACTTCTGGAATAACATCTTCCAGAAGTTTCCTCAGAAGCCATTGTATCAATAAATATGCGAAACATTCCACTCAGCATTGAGCTCATTCGAAGCGCCAGAAGGTATACTAACATGTATCCACCTTTTGATTGTAAATGACTATTGTAGGGGTCTTGTCCATTGAATGGAAGAATATTCTAGAAATTAGCAGACCCAACGTGGCTAACCACGTTCCTAGAAAAAGTAATTTTCTTTATCCAATGAAGAAAATCCCAGATTCTCCTGGAAAGAAAATTTCTAGAAGCTTCCTTGAAGGCTTATGTATCAATGCAAATGTGAAATATTTCACACAGCATGGTGCATCTCTTTGGAAAGCGCCGGAAGGTATGCTATTATGTATCCAACCTTGAGTAATATATGACTGTTGTAGGGTTCTAGCTAATGTAATAATGGAACTTCTAGATCTTTCTACTGGATTGATGCAGCAATGCAAAAATGCAGCGATGCATCAATGAAACGATACAACAATATAGCGATACTACAATGCATCGATGCAACAATACAATACACCAATGCAAGAATGTAGCGATGCACCTATGCAACGATGGACCAATTCAGCGAAGCACCAATCCAACGATGCACTAATGCAACGATACACCAATGCAGCGATGCACTAAAACAACGATGCACTAATGTAACGATGTACCAATGCAACGATGCACCTATGCAACGTGCACCAATGCAATGATGCACCAATGCAATGATGCACCAATTCAGCGATGCAGCAATGCAACAATGCAATGACGCAACAATGCAACGATGCATCAAATCAATGATGCACCATTTCAACACAGGTACAATGCTACAGTGCAATGGATATTGAAGCTTTTATTATGTGAAACATTTCAATGAAACATTTCAAAGCGTGACGGAAGGACAGACAACTCTGGGCTTTTATATACAGTGTATCAAACAATTGTCCGTACAGCAATTTTTTGGTCAAAATAATTTTTCATTCAAATGTTTATAGCTTTTTTATACGTCAATCAAAAACGCTGAAATTTTGACCAATCAAGAGTTATATATTAGTGCTCCATTGGTGAAATTTTGAGTGAGATCGAATAAGTTTTCTGAAAGTTATAGAACTTTTAGTAAAGCTTATAAGATTTTTGAACACATTTTTAAAACATTATATCTCAATATGTACTCGATGAAACTTTTTCAATCTTTTTTGTGTTACAGCTTAAACCTAAGGCTTTAATATGCAGCTACGTTTGAGGTTTTATATTCACTACAAAAAATATGAAAAATGTGCTTATGTAGTTGACGATACTTAAAAAATTACCATATTTTGCACATATAATCTGCCAAACGTTTTCCACAAATAAAAGTGCATTAACTGAACGAAAAATGCATAGGACCTACTCTTCCTATGTAGTTTAGTAGGTCCTGTATAAAAATATTACATTAAGAGAGTTTTTAAAAGTTGAAAACACTTGGCACTTTTATTGATCAAAATATGATAAATTTCCAAATAATACTCTAAACATATACAGATTTTTCATATTTTTGTAGTGAATATAAAACCTCAAACGAAGCTGCATATTAAAGCCTTAGGTATAAGCTGTAACACAAAAAAGATTGAAAAAGTTTCATCGAGTACATATTGAGATATAATGTTTTAAAAATATGTTCAAAAATCTTATAAGTTTTACTAAAAGTTCTATAACTTTCGGAAAACTTATTCGATCTCGCTCAAAATTTCACCAATGGAGCAATAATATATGGCTCATGATTGATCAAAATTTCAGCGTTTTTGATTGACGTATAAAAAAGTTATAAACATTTGAATGAAAAAATATGTTGACCAAAAAGTTGCTGTACGGACAATTGTTTGATACACTGTATATGATTCTCACCCTCAGAAGCCCGTGCTGTGTTAAATGGCCTTTCGTGCAATTGGTTTACTTGGGGCGCTACACTGAGGGAAATCGTTACAATTGTTTCTTCTGTTTGTCTGTGGTACTTTTATCTTATGCATACCTGCCACATTTATACAGGAAATTCCATAAAATATATGACAATTACTCGTAGAACGGCAGATCTGTCATAAAAGTAACGTATATTGCAATGATGAAATTTGGACGATTCACGTACGAAGTGTAAGGCAGGTGATCTTATTCTATTTTTGGTAGCTTCCTTCTCTTCGTCAGAGGGTGTTTTCTAAAACACAAAGTTGGCCTGAACGCGTTTCTTCTCAAATTGAATTATATGACCAAGTTTCAGGCAATTTGGCCGACAAAAACCTCTCACGACGAAGAGAACAATACCCAAAGTCACCCTCTTTGTATTCAGTAATAACGAAATGCCTAAAAATAGTATGAAACGAGCTCACCAAATTTAGTTTTGTGAGTATTTTTCTGTGAGAACAGCGCTTTTCCAAAAGAGCTTGCATGTTAGATCATACCTTGGGTTGTTCTATTGCTAAATGCTCTTCATGCAATATTTTGAAAAACAGTAGACGTTCGCTAACTGCAACATGTGTACGTTTCACTTAGCGAACGAAATTCCACGACTGCAACAACTGACAACTGTCAGTTGCTGCAAAATGCAGCCAAAGTGCATTCGGAAAACATCGCACTAACCGCACAATCGCACATCAAAAGTGCATGCGAAAATCATCGCATCGCTGTTGACATAATATCGTTTTAAAGGATAGTGGTGCGAGCGGTGTGATAGATGCAATATTGTTGCACTTAGCGGACTTGCAGTTGAAAAGCATTGCAGTTAAAGCGTTTGCACCGACCGAACGTCTATTGTGTTCTGTAACCGAAGGAAAAATGCACTAAGAAAAACGTCTTATTTTTGTATGAGTCGTCGAAAAAGCGTGAGACGTTTTTACGTAGTTTTTTTTAATTAAATTTTGATATGAGTTCATATATTAGCGCGGTACGTAAAGACCTGGCTGTATCATTTTTTAAAATAGACAAGATAATTCATACACACAAATACCGACCATAGATAGGTAACGGAGCCACTTAGGCAGTGGCTTATATTTTGGGCAGTTTCCGCTATAACTCGGTCAATTTTGCACCAATTGACACAATTTTCGGAAAGCGGTAAGGTAGTTATAGTATCTAGCAGTGTACAAAATTTCAAGTCAATTGACTGAGATATAGCGGAAAAGTGCCCAAAATAGAAGTCACTGCCCAAGTGGCTCGGTACCCTATATAATGCAAATGACAAAGCCTTTGCAAACAAATGTCTTTATCAATCATCAAACATTCAGCATTTTTGGAATTGTTTTGCTCGTCATTTCCGTTCCACCAATCATTTGGTTATCAGGAAATACAGTCACTCACGACTCTTCAGCATATCATGTGTTTCTGGAAACTGTTGCTGATTTCGTGGAAAAAAAAAATGGTGTTCACCGTAGAAACCGGGCGCTGTGTCACTTGAGGACTGGCGCCGCTCCGCCGGGGAAACTTAATCGTTTTCAACATTGTAAATATGTATTGTGTTATCAGCCGGCTCAGAAACGTGCCAGTTTAAGTATTTTCACAATATTGCGATTGTAAAACAGTAAACAAATTGTGTGTGTGTGTTTATCTCGAGTACTTGGGCGTTGTTTGAAGTTAGGTACGTCATATCCGCCTCACAAGTGCGCTCTCATCGTACATGTATGAATGCACAAGCCTAATATGACTAAGTTAAATGTGTGTTATAACAGATGACGCTTGATAAAAAATAATCAAACATATTCCGAAATGGATCGAATTGCAAACATGTACCTACATAGGAGTAAATTGATCGATCGAGATCATTTTCGATTCGGGCAGGGGGTCCAATTTTGGGCGCTTTTCATTATAACTTTCAATATTTTACCAATTGAATCTAATGGTATAAAATTGATTAATTTATAGTGGAAAGTGTCCAAAATAGGGCCATCTGTTCAAATGGTGCAACACCCTACATTTGCCTTGGTTCACGAAAGATCGTTGTTCAGGCCAGACGTGATGCACATTCCGTTGATAGGTGTGTACATAATAGGATTGGTCCTACGTCTTTTTTCCGATCGCTTCTAATGGAAAAAAATCATGACATGCTGCGCTTTAATAATCGGATTGCACTAGAACTAGACGAACAATATTTCATATAAAATTTATCCTTAATATCCTAAGGAGCAACTCCATTTCTTAGAACACTAAGTTAATAACTGTTTTTCAAAAGGATGGTTTGCGCATGCATTTCCAAAAAGAATGGGTATGGATTACTCATACTAATGGCTGTTATCAGACATTTCCAGCATGTCTGATGTCTGTCTGTGTGCTGTGTCCAACCTATTTTTCTCAAACATTCCACTTCTTTTGACATCATGAATGGAACTAGGGCATATCAAAATTAGTGTACTAAAAGTGTCAATTTTTCCCAACAATGCTGTATTATTGGGTCACGTTAATTTTTCAAGAGGCAACCCTATACCGCATACCTATCTTATCTCTCTACCTTTTTGCAGATAACATTCTGCGATATAATGATCTATTGTAACAAACGACCCTTAGTCGCATATCGCCAGTCGGGCGGCCGAGGGTCAGACAAAAAAAAAGGTTTTTTTTTTCGATAGCTTTACACTGTGTGAAATTTAGTGGAACAATATATGGCAAATCGTTGTTAAATACTGTTCAACAGTAGTGGAATTGTTATTGTAGTGAAAGCTCATTGACCAAAAAATCGAGTTTTCATCAATTATGTTCAGTATGTTTGAGGTGAATAAATAACAGAGAGTATGTACAAAACGTCGGTGGAGTTATAAGCGTCTATCACAATTAGCCAGATTTGGTGCAACAGGTGGTCATTTCAATATCTGCGATCAGTAAATTAATATTTGCATTATTGCAAAGCATGAAGAATACAATCATTATTTTAGCTATTAGCTTTGGCTTTAAATTCTAATATCGGTTGAAAAGTATAATCGCATACTCTTTACAACGTTATAAAAGCGTTATAAAAAACAATGAATTTGTTTTATTGATGATTTTTGTGTGGTGGTAGACTGCAATGACAATGTTTTACAGACTTTCAGCCCTTGGCTGGTTCGTCTCTCGTATTTGTATTGTATTTATTAGCTTTAACGTAAGCATGGCAGTTATAAATGATTGTTCAAGTCAAGGATTATTGTGATAATCCTTTCACCATTGTTGTATCATGGGAATGATAACAAGTATTCATAACTGGTCGTACAAACCCACCGCTGTCATTGCCCGCAAATTGAGCGACTTTCTTGAAAAATTGTTCAAAACCAGCTCGAGAGTGCAACTTTCTACCGACAATCGATGGACCCTGTACCAGGCTACCAAACACAACTATCCAAAGTGAAACGATCCGGTGGCACAAGTCGTCAACCAGCTGCTCTCCCACAACCACCCTTTTCCCATACCCACAAAATGCAGTTTTCCACCGGATTTCCACTCTACCTTTTTGGGAAGGCTCCCCAGCTTGTAGCCTCCCGCATATCAACCCACCCAGGCAGGATAAACTTTGCTAAATAAGTCTTTTCTTTTCTCTTTCTCTTTCCATCTTTTTTTTTCTCGCGAACGCTGCCCGCACATAGATCGACATTTTCCTCCCATCCGGACCTGAACACCAGCTGCAGCATCCTCATCATCGTCTGCATCATATGCATCGCCTGCATTGAGTAAGACCAGCGTGTGGAACAAATACTACTGAGAGACAGAGAGAAACTGCATTCTCTCGGATACGAGATAGCAACAGCTTGGAAATCCCCAGGAAAACTAGATCGATTCAGTCGCTGAGCAACAGCCGCGAACTCAAGATCGTTTTCTTCGCGCCGTAGTCGTCGTCGTCGTCGCCTTCTTAGTTGCAGTCACCTTCGGATTGCACTTTTCATATCTTCTTTCGTCACACTCTTACACACCCCGTCCGATCTTTCGTCTCTTTCGGCAACGTGATCGCGAGAAGAGGAGCATCGACCGTGGATATGGCTCAAACGATGATGGCACAAGTATTGTCAATACCTCGAGACTTCACCGATAACAAAGTTAAAGAGGAAAATTCCTACGGGCAGACCGGATCGTCGGTGCCGATTTCGTACCACACGGAGGTTTCCCGGCTAGAGTCGTTCCGGGACTGGATGGTGCCCTTCATCAGCAAGACTGAACTGGCCCGGTACGGGTTCTACTATGTTGGGCCAAACGACATGGTAAAATGTTACTTCTGCCGAGTGGAAATCGGCCTGTGGGAACAGAACGATAATGTCCTTTCGGAACATCTAAGATGGTCCCCGTACTGTCCCCTGCTGCGCAAACGACAAACAAACAATGTTCCGATCGATGCTAGTTTTCTGGATCAGCTACCGGAACCTAGCTACGACACTTGTGGTATTAGGATAAGAGAAAACTCCGTTGCGGAAAATGCCTATTCCTCGTCGGATCGAAGCAGTAGCGGTTCGCTTACGTCGCCACCTAGCTCGCTTACGTCCGAGTCTAGTATGGCATCGAATGGACCAGTCGTTCAGCAACTAGTAGCTCAGGCATCCATGCCCCAACAGAAACGACCGGAATATCCAAACTACGCCATCGAAGCCAAACGTCTGGAAAGCTACGAAGATTGGCCAAAGTTTATGAAACAGAAACCTAAGGAACTAAGTGACGCCGGATTCTTTTACACCGGCAAAAGTGATCGTGTCAAGTGCTTCAGCTGTGGCGGTGGCCTCAAGGACTGGGAAGCTGAAGATGAACCCTGGGAACAGCATGCCATGTGGTATAGTAACTGTGAGTACCTGAAACTAATGAAGGGCGAAGCATACATCGCTCAGTGTTTGGCCAAGAAGGAGAGCTCTTCGGAACAGCCCGGCTCGGATGTTGGCCCGTCCAATTCCCCCCAACCCTCAACTTCCGGAGTGGCATCCGCGGCTACATCCTCGCTTCAGTCATCGCCGGCGTCTAGCTTTACCGCCTCGGCCGAAGAAGAAAATACCGCCATGGTCGGGTGCAGTAGTGATGAAGATGAACCAAATAGAAAACAAGACACCAGTCGGACTTGCAAAATCTGTTATGTTAATGAGTACAATACGGCATTTTCGCCCTGTGGTCATGTGGTAGCTTGTGCTAAGTGTGCTTCGTCTGTAACAAAGTGCCCGCTGTGCCGGAAACCTTTCACCAATGTGATGAGGATCTATTTGATGTGAGATCCTTAATATTCGATTGCAGGTTTCACGGCGGTCCTGGGAAACAGGAATTCAGATAAGCACTCACAGTGCATTCTGCATCTGTACGTTCGAATGCACGAATCCCGTACGAAAGAAGAAAAAAGAGTAGGACACGGTTTTTTTTTTCTGAATTAGTCGGTTTTCAATTGACATCTCACTGAGGCGCGACACAAAAAAAAAGAAGTTTTACTTTAGGTCCGTTCTAACTCTACATGTACATAAATCATAAAATTAAAATGATATCTAAAAAGAGTACATTTTTGGTGTACAAGCACTTTATTATGTGAAAGAAACTCCGTATATGTGTGGAAGGGAGTCGCATTCCTTAGTTGATAAGGCAGGCTAAATTTCTGGGATTATCTTTCTTGTTTCCATGTGACGAGCTTACTGCAACCCGCTTTGTCAAGCGATAAAGCTTTGTCTGCAAATCTGAGTCGAACATTCATGCAGCTGCTAGGATTAGCAAGATTAAAAGAGATACGGTTATCTACTACTATAAAACGCAAAAATTTCACGTAAGTATTTGTATACCCTGTAAATTGGTATGTAAGTATAAAAGAATTTCGAATAATATAGATCTGATCTTGTACCTGTGATAAGGCATCGATCAATATCACATGCCCTTGAGGTTATTGGAGAGCAACTGCTGTTAGCATACCCAGTTATCGTTGTTATTTGAATATATCAACATCTTTGTTTTCATGTCTTTCTCGACCTCCGTAAAAATGAAATTGATGCACTCTTTGTTACATCGTGCCCAATTCTAATAATTGTTTATGCTTCTCAATTCCATTCACACCATTCAAAACTAATAGGTAGCGTCAACGGCATCAGGAACCATAAAACGAGCTCACCATTTTGGGTTCTTCATCCAATGGGTGCGTCGAGCTTTTAGGAAGAAGGGACTTAACCTTTACATACCCGACCCCCGACAACTCATTTTGAAAATGCTGGCATTTCGTCAATTTTCATCCGATTTTTTTTGAAGTTGCCCTTAATCGATCATAAATTGGTGCAAGTTTATTACATTCAAGTGGTCATATAATATCTGGAACCATTCCGGAGATATTCCGGATTAACCCTCGAGCGATCGCGCTGTTGTATTTTGTACAACACGTTGAAAAAATCTCGCTTTTTGTGTTCCGCATTAGCGTGGTGCTGTCGGTAATGGTCAACCGCGCGAGTAACAGAAGATAAATTATAACTGCAACATGTTTACGTTTAACTTTCCGAATAAAGTTTGATAACTACAACAACTGACAGACGTCAAAGAACTGTCAGTTGCCGCTAAAGGCTGCCAAAGTGCATTCGAAACACGTTTATTTTGACAAATAGCGGAGCGATAACTAAAAAACGGCTCTGTGTAATTTGACATTGGTCGTTGAAGTGTAGAATTAGCTATAAGTTAAAATACACATAAATATAAACAAAAAAAAATTAAGGTCGTTAGGCATAAGGTCACTTGGCAAAACGGTCATTAGGCAAATGCACACTTGGCAGAACAAAGAAGGGTAGGGTAGAAGCTTCAGTTTTGGCCAGTCCGGAGTTTTGGCCATAGTGCGGTTTTGAGCCTGTTGCGATCTAAATCGGCGTAAATTTATTTTTTACTAGAAGTTCCTAATACAATATGATGATTACAGCTGTGAAAACCACACATTTTGATTAAAAACTGGAAGAAAAAAATATATTTCCTTAAAAAATCTGCTCCCATATATCTATTTTGGCCAGGGTGCTTCTAATTTGGCCACTCCCATAAGAAATACACGTGATTGGCCAAAATAGAAACCAAACTTAAGAATATGGCCAAAACTGCGGCAGAGCTTCTATTTTGGCCAGGGCCACTTTTAAAACAAAAATCAAGTATTGGCATGATTTCTGCATTTTTCCTTCAAAATATAGATTGAAACCTTTCTTTTGACGCATTGGTTGTTTTCATAGGATTATTGATTATTTTTATAAAAATGATTTCCCTTAGACTGGCCAAAACCGGTGCCCGCACCCTATATTCCGATTTCAAATGTCGATTATGCCAAGTGATCGTTATGCCAAATGTATTTATGCCAAATGACCTTATGCTAAACGGCATTATGCCAAATACTTTATGCTAAATATTCCGCTCCCCTGCAAAACTGTCGCATCGAGTGAACGTCTACTGTATAAGGAAAGATTGAAAACTGTAAAAACTTGCGTGCAATCAACTTCATGAATTGAATCACTGAAAATTAATTGTTTTTCGAATGAATCGCGACCAAAAACTCCCGCACTGCCCCCATTCGCACAACAGTCCCATTTGAATAGGGAACCCAGCAAACATGGGGCTGTTTTGCGAATAGGTGCAGCGCAGCGAGTGTTTGAATCGCGTGGTTGCTGGAAGACGACGATTCTAGGCACTGTATTATTCGAAGTAGCATTGGATAAGTTTAGCTGAGACATCGATTTTTGTGAATCGATTCGAATTGAACTAGCAGAATAGACTCACCGATTTAATCGAAAGCTTTGAATCGATGTTTTCACATCGATTCGATATTATAAAATGTTGCAAAATCATAAAATGATCCTTTTGCAGCATGGAGTACTAGTTCATGGGATGATTAATTTGTCTAAACAAATTTAATATCAAAAATTTATGTTGTACATCGAACTGTCTCTGGAGGAATTCCTGAATGAATCCGTGGAGGAATTCCTTAAGAAATTCCTGAACAAATGTCTGGAGCATATTCTGGAAGAAATCTTGAAGGAATCCCTGGATGAGCTCTTGGAGGAGTCCCTTAGAGGAAATCTGGGAGGAATACCTGGAGAAGAAACATCCTGAGTAATTCCCGGACAAATCTTTAGAGAAATTCTTGGAAGAACTTCAGGAGGACTTTTTGAAAAAAAAAAAAAAACGCTGGAGGAACCTCGGGAGGAATGCCTGGAGGATTTTCTGCACACAATTCCTGGTGGAACTCCTGAAGAAATCCCTAGAGGAATTCTTAAAGAAATCCCTGAATAAATTCCTGGAGGAATTCCTGAAGAATTACCTGGGGTAAACCCTGGGGTAAATACTGGAGCGATTCTTGCAGGAATATCTGAAGGAATCTCTAGAAGAGCCCTAAGAAGAATCCTTGCATAAATTTCTGAAGAAATGCCTAGAGGAGTTCCCAGAGAAATTCCTGAAGGGAACCCTGGAAGAAATCCCGGAGGAATCCCTGGAATAATAAATTCCTGAATCAACTTCTGAAGGAATCAATGGAGGATTTTCTGAAGAAATTGCTGGAAGAATATCTGGAGGAATGCCTGAAGGAATTCCTGAAGAAATACCTGCGGTAATTTCTAGAGAAATTATTGGTAAAATTTCCAGAGGAGAAAAATGCCTGGATGAAATCCTGGAGAAATGTGTGGAGGAATGCCTGGAGAAATATTCCTGGATAAATTCCTGGGGGCATTTCCGAAGGAATCTTTGGATGATTTCCTGGATAATTTCCTGTAGGATTCCTGAAAAAAATCCTTGCAGGAATTTCTAGAAGAATCTCAGAAGGAATCTCTGGAGAAATTCTTGGAATAATTCCTGGATTCTGGAGATATTACCGTGCGTAGGTATGGTGGAGGTATTCCTAAAGAAATTCCAGGAGGAATGCTTAGAGCAATCCCAGGAGGAATTCCTGGAGAAACATCTGGTGAAATTCCTGAAGACATGCGTGTAGGAATTCCTAGAGGAATCTAACGAAATTCCTTTTAGAAATTTCTAGAGGAATTCCTGTATACATTCTATGGGGAATCCCTGGAGGAATTCTTAAAAAAGTCCCTGGAGGAATTCCTGGAGAATTTCCTTGAAGAACTACTGGAGCACTTTCAGGAAGAATCTCTTGAGGAATTCCTTTAGGTATCTCAAGAGGGAATACCTGTAGGAATCTCTGAAGGAATTCCTAGAGGAATCCCTAGAGAAATTCCCGGGGAATTCCTGTAATTTTTGTGAGGATTCCATGTAAGAATTCCCAAAGGAATCCTGGAGGAATTTCTGGAGGTATTCCTTGAGGAATTCTTTGAGGAATATCAGAAAGAATTCTTGAAGAAATCTAAGGATCAATCTCTGAGGGAATTCTAGGAGGAGTTCCTGAAGAAATCGCTGAAATTCTAGAGGAAATCTTGAAGGACTCCTAAAAAGAGTACGCAGAGGAAGTTTCAGTGCAATCCATGTAGCAGTTACTGAAGGAATCCATGGAGGAGTTTCTGAAGAAACCCCAAGAGGATGCTTGAAAGCAATCCCAAGAGGAATTGCTAAGGGAAAAAGTCTTAGATAAATGCCTGGAGTTTCTGGAAGAATTCCAGTAAGAAATCTTAAAGGAATCCCAAGAAGAGTTCTAGGAGGCATTTTCAAAATAATCCGGGAAGTTATTCCCGAAAGAATCACAGAAGGAATTCCCAGGTGAAATTTGTGAAGAAATCCCATGATGAATCTCGGAAGCAATCCCATGAGGAATTCTTTTGGGAATCTCACGAGAGCTTTCTTAGCGAACTCCTGGAAGCATTTCTGTAGGAATCCCTTAATAAAATTAAAAAAAAATCCATGTTCGCAGCAATATCTGGACGAATTACTGAAGGGAATGCTTTGACGGACTCTTAATGGATTTTTCAAGAAATTCCTGGATTAATTTTTGAATAATCTCTAGTAAAATACTTCGAATGATTCCAAATGAAATTACAGGAGCAATCTCCAGCGGAACTCTGGAAGGAATATATTATGTTGAAATCCTTGAAGAAATTTCTAAAGGAATATCTGCAGAAATACCTGAAATGAACCTGGTGAAATTCCTGTAGGAAACCTCGAAAGCAGAACTTGAGCAATCACTGCACAACCCAACTAACAAAAGTAGCTGCATAAGAGCTTATGGAACAAACGCTTATGTAAAAGTGGTTGATTAAGTTCTTATACAGCAAAAATGTTAGTTGGGAATGGTGCACGAACCAGATTTACGAGGAAAGATGCTTTCAGCGCCTTCAAATGATTTTCTACATTAATATGGTCTTCTACAAAGTTGTTCCTAAAAATAAGGCCCTCTTTTCAATATACATGAAAATTAGGGTGGTCCATATTTTCAAAGAAATTGGGAACCAAACTATAAAAATGGTTCTTAGACAACTTTGATGAGAAATTTGAAACAAAAAAGATAAAGCGTTTAAACTGTTTTGACCAAATTTGGAGCGTTTTCCCATAGTTCTCATAGGGTGACGCTAGAACAAACCGTTTTATTGCTTTATCTTTTTTGTTTCAAATTTCTCGTCAAAGTCGCCTAAGAAACACTTTTAGAGCTTCCAAAAACGTGCATTTTCGTGCGCTGAAAATGTTGCTACATCATTCCGTTCAAAAGATATTGATGATTTTGTAGAAAAAAAATAGGCACTTTTCAAGTATTTTTCACTTGAGTTACAAAAATAACACCCCTCTATTTTTTATATGTTTTATAACAGCATTTCTTCTTTTGAATGCGAGCAAAAGATATTTTTTATGTTTGCTCCAACCCATCATAAACCCATTTTAAAAAACTATGATTTTTAAAGAAAAACGCTTGTAACTTTTGAACCAAAAGAGATAACGACCATCTCAGCGCACGAAACGACGCGTCTTCAAATGCTCTACAAGTGTTTCTTGGGCGACTTTGATGAAAATCGAAACTGAAAAAGTTAACGCCAGAAAACCGGTTTTTTTGAACCACCCTAAGCTTATTCAGAAAAATACCTCTAGCTGGGTCAATTTTGAAGCTACATAAAAAGTGTCTTCAGCAAAGTTGTTCAAAATTGATAGATCTACAACTTTCCCGAATAATATACACAGTAATTCTTGCAAATAAAAAAGTTTGGTTACCAATTTCTTTGAAAATATGGACCACCCAAATTTTCATGCACATTTTATTATTTGTGACAACTTTGTAGAAGATCATATTTGCCTAAAAACTCATTTGAAGGCGTTGAATGCATCTTTCCTCGTAAATCTGGTTCGTGGACCACTGTGCACTGTAGGAACCATTAAAGATATCCCAGATGAATTCTTAAAGTAATCTCTAGAGGAATTCAAGATGGAATCACTGTAGCAAGCTTTAGAGAAAATCCTAGAGGAATGGTTCATACTCATATAGTTTACGAAACTAGTAACAAATCTGAAACAATTATTTTGATTCCTCAAAACTGCAATGCCTATTTGCATATTCACATATCCTCCTCCAGAAAAAAAAATCCTAGCTACGCCAATGATTTTACGATTCTGTGTCGAAAATTGATATAACGTTAAGACAATGCATTCTGAAGAAAATTTAAAATGTAATATTTTTGAATCGAAAGAAAATCGAATGAAAAAAATTGATTCGGTCGATTTTGCGGGGTTTCAACATCGATTCTAAAAATCGATTAATCGAAACAAAAACATCGATGTTGCGAACATCGGTTTAAAGTTGCCCAATGCTAATCCGAAGAACCCAAGTATGGATATTACTGGTGAGCTCGTTCCATATATTGGTTTTTATTTATAAGCTCTTTCTACATTATTTGAAAATAACAGTAAATAATCAATGTGTTTTATGACTAACACGCCCAGGTTCATCATCATCATAAACAAAGTTTCTTTGAGAACCCCAAAATTGAATGATTTAGTAATTTCTTCTTCTTCTTCTTATTTCTGGGTGCTCTTTTGGTTACAAAAGAGCGAAAAATGGCGCAGCGATCTAGCGCTATATTGCCAGTTAATCTTCGTTTATACTCCGATGGAGTTTACTTTCTGTGAGCACGCCGCGAACACGACCAAACGTGTTGATCGCTGCAGTCGTACTGATTTAGTAATTTCGATCCAATTAGATGTGATGTTTTTATAACAGCAAAGATGTGCTATTACATATGACAAATATTTGGCCGGTTGTATTCAAGGCATGCTACGATACTTGAGATTTATCCATGTTTCAACAGCATGAAGAGCGAGTACCTACCGTGTATGTATTGCACAAAATCACGTTTTTCGGTCACGTGTTGACCACAAATTAAGCATGGCTTGCAACGGTATTCAATGACTAACGCGATTTTGCACGAACCTATAAAAATTCCTAGCTGTGATGACGCCAAACCGTCGCCAAGATAGCAAGCCTTTTAAGTTACAGAACTAGATCTTTCACGGCGCAGTTGTTTACTTAATGGGTTCCACCCACAATGCTCTCGATTGTTTGTGTCACTTGTTTTTTTCATAGAAAAAAAAAACTAAACGAAAAACACAAGATCCGCTTGTATGATGATGATAATAATCGTCGTCATCATGAGCTAAATTGTGTACGGCCAGCTTCGCGTTGTAGCTGCGCTGTCAAAACAACCTTCCATATACAAATACGAAACACTTGTGAAGATCTGTGTATGAGCTAGTGCTAGTAGGTGCATGTGATCATCATCTCTCTTTCGTGTTTGCGCACTGGCTGAGATCACGCTTGGGTGACCCACTGCTGAATATCTGGAACAAAATTGTATACCTAGGTACCTACTGCAAATTGCATTCGACACTACTAGCGGCCAGCAGTGTCCAGTTCCATTGATAGAATCGCAGCAACCCGTGACCATATTCGGGAACGTGCGCACAGCCTACTGCTCACCATGTCAGGTAGATCGTTTTAAGTTACACGCCCGCAGTCAATAACTCGCCGTGTGACGAGATCACACGCACGCTATCGATCACAGACAAACGGACCTCGAAATCGGCTGATACCACTCCGCTGCTGGGTGGGTGGTTTCAATTGAGTTGATTGTTTTATCGTTTAACGATGGGCAATTGTATTCGGAAAACAAAGTGCGATTCGCACGACCAACGCCCCTTCGAAAATCTATGGTCGTTACGGTCAAAGAGCCGCCGCCAACGCTGCTGGGTTGAGGTCGTTTACGGCTTTTGCGTATCAGTCAGTTTGCTGCGCAATGTGAACGAGTCTATATGTGTTTGTCGGTGCATTTACTTGTTTAGCCCGACAATAACAACAATACCTCCTACTCAATGGCGTGTCGACTCGACAATTGTTTGTTCCATTCAACAAGCTGGCCAGAAAGAATCATTCGAGAATGAATTCTCGTTTCATATTTTTGTTGGAATAAAATAGCAAGGTGCAAAGTTTGCGGATGACATAATCCTACCAGCAAGTGGGTAAAATTTATTCAAATCGTATTTATTAACGATGATACGAAAATGCTCGATGAGTCAGCCTGTCATTCCATAAAAGGTCGTTGGGGTGGTGCAAGGTTCATGAAAAAGGTCATAAGCTGCAGCCCTGATAGAGACTGATAGAGGCAAATTGCAGCGTTATCTATATTGTGCATTCTGCACTCGTAGCTAGGTGCACTAGGTTTATAGGGCGAGTGCCTATGAACACAAAGGACTATCAGTAAGTAGATAATGTATCTCTGACTTACAGGTGAAACGTAAAGACTTGAAATAAACTTAACTGCCTAGAAGCAAATGAAATTTAATTTGTTGTTAACCCTAGTCGTGCATTGGGGTCATTATAACCTAGACAGGCACGCTGAGCGTACACTACAACTTCAGCTAATGCACGAAGAAGGTTCATGCATATTTCTAACAGTCTAAATATTAGCGTGGTTCAAAAAATCTGAACCACACCGCTTATTCGATTCGTAACCAGATTCTAAGCCTTCTCAAAAAAAAAAAAATGAGCTGATTTGGTTGAGAATTGAAAGTGCACAAGCCCTTCAAAGTTTGTATGGGAATTACTATGGGAAAAGGCCGTATTTCGTTCAATTGACCGTAGCATTTCGTCAAGTACCCGAGAGTGTTAGTTGACCCTTGGTACTCCTAGACTACTCTATCAGCTACAACTTTGCCGAAGACCACATTCAAATCGGAGCCCTCATTAATTAGTTATCGATTTGTATCCTACTGCAGAAACTTTAACAGTGATCGTTCAGCTTCCCAGCAGGCAACATTGCTGCACATGGTGCCAAAGATAGTATACATTAATCATGGCTACTATGTTTCAAGGGAAAATGCAGTGATGCCTATCGAATAGTGAATAGTGAATTATCATGATAAAATATTTTCATTCTGGACTAGCTGTTCCGGCAAACGTCGTTCTGCCTGCCTACTGTGTTTTTTTGACATGCGACTCTGTAGAAAACGGCCCCGCTAAATGGAATTTCAAATTTTCTCGTTTTCGGTGTGTTTCTGGCCGATTTTCCCAATTTTTTCGTACGAACACGTCGGAGCCCTGTTCGAATGAATCAATGAAAGAATGGTGTAGATCCGTTGTCCCGTTCCCGAGCCTATTCGTGACATACAAACACCATTCCATTTTTATTTATATAGATAGTGTAGTAGGCTATGAGTATGTAGTTCCTAAGTTATGTCAGAATAAAGGAAGAGATAGTCGGAACTAGTCGTGTTTGATTGACGGTCTACAATTTCAGAAGTGGGATATACTACCCGTGTTCGAAGACGTTGGATCAAAATTTTGAGTCGTCAACTGAAACAACCTCCAATTTTGAAAGAATCATTGAAGAAACGGAACGTATGAAAACTGAACTGGTCATTGGAGGACGAAATTAATGTTTGAAATAGATGCTGGACGTTAACGCATTACTCTCAAGCTGGAAAGACTGCGAGAGGAGCTATGAAATGGAAGGAGTTAGCTGTAATCCAGCTACTGTGATCTATGGAGAAGTGTGGAACAAAGTATGGAGGGTAGGCGCATTACAACATCGGAGAATACATCACCGAGTTGGAGAATGATGATAACTGACAATAGGCTGATGCAACACATCGAGGACGATGTGTAATGTCAAGATGGCCGAACTGTAGTAGGCTATGAGTATGTAGTTCGTAAGTTATGTCAGAATAAAGGAAGAGATAGTCGGAACTAGTCGTGTTTGATTGACGGCCTACAATAGATAGATTAAAATCAATAACTAATTAATGAGGCGTCCGATTTGAATGTGGTCTTCGGCAAAGTTGTAGCTAATAGAGTAGTCTAGGAGTACCAAGGGTCAACTAATACTCTAGGACCCTTGGGGGAATGCTATGGTCAATTGCATGAAAAACTTCCTTTTCCTATAGTTATTCCCATATAAACTTTGAAGGGCTTGTGCACTCTAAATTTTCAACTAAATCAGCTCAGTTTTTGGATGAAGGCTTAGAATCTGGTTACGAATCGAAGAAGCGTTGTGGAGCAAAAACGATTTTTTGAACCACGCTACTAAATATATTCTATCTAAAGACTGGACTCGAAAAAAATGAGACACAAAGAATAATATTGTATAACTTTTGATTGCGTGCACAAAAAGGCTGATTTTTTGATCAGAAATAGTACATTATGTGTAGCTAATACCATAAAAATTTCATCAAAATCGGTTAAGTGTTGGCGGAGATATCGTCGAATCAAGAGACTTATCATTTGAGAATTTTGGGCCAAACAAACACTTTAAAAAATATTACATTTTATACCTAAAACTGTAGAGCCAAAAATACTGAACCGATTCCAATGAAAATTTTTCTGTTCAAAAAGTGTGTATGTAGATGTATTGTGTCAAAATTTCATTCAATTTGCTTTGCCCTTAAAAAGTTATAGCCATATATATACCGTATTACCCCGCTAATACGACACCGACTGTTGTCGAATAACCGGGGTAAACTTTTAATTCGACAAACTGGTCACTAGGGCAGTTCAGACTATAAACTTGTCAAAAATTCAAAGCTCCCATATGTTTATTACAAGCCTTGGTGCAAAACCAGAGTCCTGTCAAATTTTCAGCCATTTCGGTGGTGATTTAATGGTGGCCCAAAAGCAAAATAGGTTTATATGGGAATTACTATGGAGAATTCTCAAAAAAGGTTCTCCACGCTATAGAGCATCAATACATGGATGAAGTCATAGGGTCAAAGCCGAATTGAATTCTTCAGACCTCAATGATGAATGTTGCCGAAGACCGCAACTCGTTTCGACTCACGAGACAAAAGTTATTTATCAATAATCGTCCATGTATGCTTGAACAGAGGACCACAGCTCTATCCACACGCTTGACACGCAATCATAGTATGCGTGTTACCTTCTTGCACACCTTGTAGGGCATCGTGTATGAAGATGCGCATGCGAGTGAGAATTTGTTGAATAACTTTTTACCCGATTATCGAAATAAGTTCCGGTCTTCGGCAACATTCATCATTGAGATCTGAAAAATTCAATTCGGCTTTGACCCTATGACGTCATCTATGTATTAATGCTCTACAGCGTGGATAACCTTTTTTGAAAATTCTCCATAGTAATTCCCATATAAACCTATTTTGCTTTTGGGCCACCATTAAATCACCACCGAAATGACTGAAAATTTGACAGGGCTCTAGTTTTACACCAAGGATTGTAATGAACATATGGGAGCTTTGAATTTTTGACATGTTTAAAGTCTGAACTGCCCTACTGGTCACCCTACACCACATTGCTCATTGAAATTTGGCAACTCTATTTTTGTTTTTGTTTTGATTTCCGGATTTGTTATGAAACATGATTTCAACAGATATTGCGGTGGTGCGAATGAAAAGCTCGTTCTTTTTACGATTGTTGCCATCCTCAGTCGATTCCGGTTGATCTTCAGGCGGTTTGAGCGTCAAATAGCAAAAACACTGATCTTCCGAAATTAGCGTCTGCAAGAGGAGCTGCTGCGGGTGTGAGTATAAGCGCAATATTAAACTGTTTTGCATTTACAGTGTACATCGCTGTGACATTCCAACACTTTTTAATTCGACATGTGTCGAATAAGCGGGGTACGAATTAAAAAGTGTCGAATTAAAACGTGTCGAACGAGCGGGGTAAGACGGTATAGCACTATGTCACAATAAGCAGATGTGGTTTTTGGTATAGTGACATTCAAGCTGCTCTAATTTTTAAAATGTTCAATCAAAATGGCTGAAATTTTCACTGAGAACTGAAACGAGACCGGACAATACGTAGCTCGATATGGGGCCAAAACGGACCAGCTGCTGATTGGTTGATTTTATGCTATTAGAAAAAAGCAAAAACCATCCGACCGTTCACGACCGCGTGTGGGCAGTGTTGTCAAAAGCGATTGAAAATACGATCTGCATACATTTTCATTATGATATAAGTGCATTATAATAATGAAAGAGAATTAGTTTTACCATTCATTATAAATAATTGAATGAATGAAGAATTTAATAAGAAATTCAACATTCAAATACTGTTATTACGAAGATTATTTCATCTGCAGAGTTACAACATCTCGGTGACTATTTTGTATGATAATCGTGAATTGTGATCAATTTTGAAGAAAATCTAGCTTCAGCGTAAGGGTATTTTTACCAAAGAATTATGTTTGCAAACATCATTTAGAACTAATCCTTCATTACTTTTTATTTACGAACACGCTATGGACAATCAATCAAATTATGGAAGTTATCTCCCTTTGCCCGTTCCCCTAAACTCATGACAACATTTATGGGCTCTTCTCATTTTTGTTTCATTCGTCCTATATTCCAAATTACTCAAATAAAATATTACAATGATATTCACCGTAAAAACTTTGATCTTGAAGCAACATAAAATATTTGGCAACACTAGCCCGAACGACGATCGAAGCGAAACGTAAATAAACAACAAACATTTTGGAAGAAAAGAAGATCAATAAGAAGCCAGTTGTTCGGTCTCGTCTCAGACTGAGAACAGATCTGCCGTGTGCAGCATATTTGTCCCATGTTCCAAAACAGCAAACTGAGAAAAACGCTTTTTAAGCTTCTGCCTTGTTTCCTTCTCTTCGGACAAGTGTAATAAATACACAAAGCGAATCCATCAGGATAGCGTTAGAATTGGTATTTATCATTGAAGTATAAAAAAAAGGTTCATTAACATTCAATTTACTTACGGATTTTTTAAAGAAAAAACTCTGGTGGAACTGTAATGCCGATAAATCTAGTAATTTTCAGGATTTTCTCGGCATAAGCTGACCCATGTCATGTGAGATGTGCAGCACAAGCTGTCCCATGTTGTAATTTACATCATAAGCTGTCCCATGTCGAGTTTTGCAAATAATATCAGGATCTCCGGAGAATGTTCAGAATTCCCTGAGAGATGATCGGATAGCTTTTTATGCGAATAAATTGAACATGGGATAGCTTTCGAGAAAAAATAAATGAACATGGGACAGCTTATGCTGCAAAATGGAACATCGGACAACTTATGATGACAAAACTGAACATGGGACAAAACGACTTGATGTTGTTTTCATGGAGTTTCTGAACAAAGTATACTAACCGAGAGTAGATTCTAAAAGTATACGCAAAAATAGACCTTTTAATGATAAAATGTCAAAATCGTCAAAAAGTAACATGGGACTGCTGCACACGGCAGAGATTAACACAACGATTTTACACTGTCAAAGTTTCAAAAAAAAAAAAATCGGGACAGTATTGCCAATACTACAGTCAAAATAATGCCCACTGATTTTAAAATGTTGAAAAGTGCCCAAAATTTGATAACCCCGTTTTTTTTTTGTTTGAATTGTTAAAAAAAGTACTGAACCGATTATAATCCAATCGATTTGAATTTTGGAATACGATGAGATACTCACAGTTTCTAGCCTTGTACAAAAATTCATATCAATTGGTTTGAAATTGACTGAGTTATAGCAGCAAGTGCCCAAAATAGGTCCCCTGCCAAAATGGTCCCAGACCCTACCGTCATGAAGAAGAATTGGCTTCTTCAGCGGTGTTGAGATAATTCCATATTCTGAAACTGCACGGTAAAAACGGGGCAGAAATCTAATTTTTCATTAATCGACCGGGAACCGATTTGAAAATACATTTGAAGGTTGTATGGGAGCGATTTGATAAAACATCCCTCATCTGATTTTATACTGAGCACAGTTGTCAAAAGGTTATATTTAAAAATCTCTTTGAAATAGATTTTAAGTAACAAAATGAAGTTCTAAAAATCCGAAAAATATCAGTGGCTCAGTAGAAGGGGCTCTTTCATATAAAATTTAAAAATCAATTAATTTTCCAACATTTCAAAACTCAATTAACCTAACCTGTATACTAGTAGTAGTACTCACATCACACTTACAAAACGACCGTTTTTGATACTTAAGGACAAACGTCTTGAAATCCCGCTTCCAGAGTACATCAGAACTTCAGACGCACAAATCCAAGAAGCAAGATTCAAACAACATTGCATTTTATTATTCTGTTCTTGCTCGCTTGCTTAAAATAAGAAGATCAGATGCGCTGGTTTTCTTTACGAAGAGATTGAAATCGTGAGTATGTACCAAAGTCGTCCATTGTGGCACCTATTTTGGGATTCTAACAAGTCTGTCCTTAAGATTATTGTATCAAAATTTCAGAAAGTCTGTCTTACAAAACTGTAAATGTAAAACCCAATTTGCTGCTTTACACGAAAGATCTATTATCATTGCTTTGTAACTATATGTCCGAGAGCCGTTTTGTCCCGAGGGCGCGCACCTCAGAACATCGTACATTTCAATTTACTAAATAAGAGACGCAGAAAATCGTGTCGATATCTCAGCTGTAGGTACTACTTCTAATAAGGCGTTAAATCCGGAATGAGGTGCAATCCGACGCCGACCGAAAACAAACATGTTTAAATCAACCGATAAGATTGACACGATAAGCTAACATTTGGACCGAGATAAAGTGTTGATTTTGTTGTTGGAAAGATTTCTGCAGATGTTTTTTTTTATATTTCCGAAAATATATTCTTTTTAAATCACGTTTTGTGGTTATTGTTCGCTAAACAAAAACCCAACTTATAATACGACGTATTATAAGTTGAGTATTTGTTTAACTGTAATATATTAGTATTTCGCGTTTTTCATCGTCATCTATACGAAATACCGTGCATAGATAATAGTTATATGTTCCACACCACATCACTTCGTTGTCCACAGCATACAATACAAAAAAATGGAGCGGTCCTGATGTGACGGTTAAATCACACTTCTTTCACGCGGAACTACTGCTGGGATCCCTCTAGACATTTATGGAAAGAATCCTCCAGGATTTAATAGAAGACTCTCAAGAGTAATAATTTAACCCTTTGATGCCGGAATTTTTCAAAGTGTTTATAGGGTTCATTCTACGTATTTCTGTGGCTTTGGTGTTCAACAGCATAGAAAAGGTAGAATATGATGCAGAATATTTTTTCTGGATCATCCAAACTGTTCTTGAGTTTAGATCCTAATGTCTACGTATGTAAGAGTAACATCTTTAATCACATTTATAAAGCTACGATTTGTATTTTATCATGTCCGGCAAGTCTTCTGAAAGTGCAATAGACAGTATCAGATCAGTTGGGGTATACTAGGACATCCAAACTGTTCCTGAGTTTATGTCCTGAAGCCTACGGGTGTAACGGTAACTTCACAGACAAACAGACGTAACACTGACAAAATTTCCATCGTTTTAAATCTGCGCAGTTATCACTTTCACAACCAGAGGCGCTCGCATAGTTTTTGTTAGCGTTTGACGTTTCACACTAGCGCCTGCTGTTGACGATATTGCGAAGCTCTGTGCTGCACGCAATATCGTCACCAGCTGGTGCCAGTGCTAGTGTAACTGAGTATTTTGGAATGTCTCTGAGTTTCACAGAAGTTCACGGATCTGGGTTGATTAGACGAGGTAACATAACTTTTTATAACACATGACTATATCAAATGCAGATTTCAAAAAAATGAGTTTCATATTAGTTTGAATAACCTTAGATGTTTTAAAAGTTCAGAACAATGCCTACTTGTCTTTGAAAAATATTAGTAAAAATGGTTTATTATGTATCATTATTTAGTGTAGCAAGCTAGCATTGCAAGTGTAGATGTAAAGTTGGTGAAATATAGGATGACCTACATTATCGCAAATCTATTATCAAGTGACCCTTGAGAGTTAAGAGGTTCATTTGATTGTGTAACGTTACTATCTAAACGAAATCACCTCATGTTACGGTTGTTTTATCAACTAAGCTTCAAAACAGTAAGGATGACCCCTAATATCTCAAAAATATATAAAATAAGCGTTTGTTCCTCGAACTACTTGGATAAATACAGTGGATATAACAATGCTTAACATACTAGCGAAAGCTATTATCACAAGTGTAGACCTAAAGCTATGGTCTTCGAAGTAGTATGGTTGATCTGGAATATCTCAAAACTATTTCGGAATGACTCATAAAATACCAGGGGGACTACAGATTACAGTTGGATGTGAAATGTTATAGTTCCGTGGGAATAACTACTAACTGAGCTAAGCTTCAGAATAATTTCGACGACCCTTAACCCTTTGGAGCCGGGACGTTTCACCACTGCTGTCGCAGCCGCGCTGGTCTCGAACACGCTTGTTATGCTAGGTTTCATCGCCGGGGTCATATTGACCCCTCCGGCTCCAAAGGGTTAATGTCCCAAAGGTTACGAGTGTAAATCTGCTGTTACGAGTGTAAATCTGAAGTTCTGAACTCCAAAATAGTGTGGCTGAACTGGAATATTCCTATAGTGTCTCTAAATGACATGTGAGATTTCAAGAGCTTTAAGGATGCCAGCAGATTTGGCAATGCTATTATTTATGGTGAAAACACATAGCGTTATTCTTGTAGACTTGAAGGACCACCTTATAGGACAGTTTGGACGACCCTGAATATCCCAAAGGATTATAATAATATCAAGTAGACTTCAGATTGGTCCAATAATCACGGGTGAATATGAAACGTTACTCAGTATTGCAGATATGGATGCTGTTACGAATGTAGACCTGAAGTTCTGAACTCCAAGGTAGCTGACCGGAAATACCCCTATAGTGTTTATAAATGACATTGTAGATATCAAGAGGTTCACGGATCCCAGCAGATTATGTAATGCTATTATTAATGGCGAAAACTCATACATTTTTTTATAGATTTGAAGGATTTAACTACAGGACAGTTTAGAACACCTAAAACATCCCAGAATATGAAACACCTTTTGATATTATTGACGAAGGTTAAATGAACACATATGAACGTAACCCATATCCCAATTCAGTTTTTAGAACAACTGGCATGCCAATTATTTCGTTTCTCCATACTTTATGGTGTTCAGTAGGCCGTCCCTTATTTTGCAAAAATTAGAAATGTTATAAGTTCGTTTGTGGAAAATGATCGTTTTAGCTAAGAAATGATCGTGTCAAAATTTGAAGTCCGTATCTCAAGGCTAAGTGGTCCCTCAAGGGGCCTAAAGTTGTCAAAAATTGTATGGGACCAAAAAAACAAGAAATTTTTATCGACAAAAAAAATACGCTATTCTACTAAAACCGGTGATTTTAGGACCCTTAAGGGCCAAAAATGTGCTTAGATTTGCGATATCT
Organism: Aedes albopictus; assembly: GCF_035046485.1. Classification (NCBI taxonomy): domain Eukaryota; kingdom Metazoa; phylum Arthropoda; class Insecta; order Diptera; family Culicidae; genus Aedes; species Aedes albopictus. Next base: position 514,873,899 of record NC_085137.1, on the reverse strand, counting down.
CTACTCGTTCCCGAGTTATTGACAAACAACAACCGAAAAATCAGCAATTTTGACCATTTTTTTTAGATTTCAAAGGATACCTACCCTATTTTGTTCAATAACTCAAAAACGAGTGGAGATATCGCAATTCTAAGCACATTTTTGGCCCTTCAGGGTCCTAAAATCACCGGTTTTAGTAGAATAGCATATTTTTATGACGATAAAAATTTCATGTTTTTTTGGTCTCATACAATTTTTGACAACTTTAGGCCCCTTGAGGGACCACTTAGCCTTGAGATACGGACTTCAAATTTTGCCACGATCATTTCTTAGCTAAAACGATCATTTTCCACTAACGAACTTATAACATTTCCAATTTTTGCAAAATAAGGGACGGCCTAGTGTTCAGGAATGTCTAGGTTATCAGTAAAGTCTCAAATACAAATATTCCCATTTTTCCTTTTAATAGAGGACTCAAATTGCAACAACTTTGTCGAAGACAGTATTTTGTTTTATTAAATGTGTGAATTTATACACCCGTTTCTATGTTGGGGTCATACAGAGGATACTGAAAATAACTGGGACAGGTGAAATTTTCACTTTTCAAAAAATATTCAACTAGCTGTAACTTTTCGAAAAGGGCGTGAAATATTCTCAAATTTTTACTGTAAGTTCATCAACTAGTTGTGTATCAGTGGACAAATTTGGAAAAGATCTATTCTACACGAAGTTAGAAACATTCTAGAAAAGAGTATAATTATCCGATAGCCAACTTTGAACTGTTATATCTCCGGATTCAACAAACAGAATGTAATGAAATTTCGATCATTTATGACTAATATAATGAACTTTGAAAAACATTTGACTTAATTTGAAATTATTAATATGAAAGAAAGCTATAGCGATTTCGTTTATGCTATGTTTTTTAAGTAAATTTTTCAAATTTTTCATCCTATTGCATTTTTAATTTAATGTCGGCCAAGTGGTTGCTTTCCTTCGAAACATAAATATATTCATGTCAATTAGAAGGAATTTAAATGAACTATAATTACTATCTCGAATTTTGAAACGATGATTAAGTTTTAGATAAATTGGTAGTATGTTAGAAAAATAATTTAATCGTTATAATTTTCTTTCGTATAAAGAATTTTAAGTTTAGTCAAAAGTTTTTAATAGCTCATTATATTAGTCATAAATGATCAAATTTTCATTGCATTCGGTTTATTGACTCCGGAGATATAACAGCTCAAAGTTGGCTATCGGATAATTATGCCTTTTTCTAGAATCTTTCTGACTTCGTATAGAATAGCTCGATCCTTTCCAATTTTGGACCACTGATCAGGGCTGAAAATTTCATTTCGGCATATCCAAATTCAACCACATACAGCTCATTTTAGAAGCTGAACCTGAGAATATGGTATATGACAAACTTGTGCGGCCAGACCAGTTCTACAAGAAAGTCACGGAAAAATCACACTTTTTGAAATATTTAAGGTAAATGTCACGGTCCACCTTCGAAAAATGCCGATTGATATTCACCATGAATATCAATTGGCATTTTTCGAAGATAGTCTGACATTTACCTTAAAAATTCGAAAATGAGCGGGTTTTCCGTGACTTTCTTGTAGAACTGGTCTAGCTGCACAAGTTTTACATATACCACATCCTCAGGTTCAGCTTCTAAAGTGAGCTGTATGTGTTTGAATTTGGATATACCAAAATGAAATTTTCAGCACTGCCACTGATACACAACTAGTTGATAAATTTACAGTAAAAATTTGAGAATATTTGGTGCACAAAGAGCATTTCTTAGAAGAATCCTTGAAAAATTCACTGATGAATTCACAGCAGGAATTTCTGGGAGAACTTCAAGAGATTTCCATGAAACAACCCAGCAGGAATACAAGGAAGAATTTTTAGTGGCACCCAAGCAGGCATCCCTACAAGAATGCCGAGTGGAATTGCTGGAGAAACCTTCGGAAAAATCCACCAGGAATTCAGAAAATGTATGATGGGATTCTACTAGAAATTGCTGGGATTACTCCATGGATATCTCCAAGGGTTCCTCAGGAAATTGTTTCTGGGTCTTTATTCATGAACTCCTTCCAGAATTTCTCCAAGCATTGGAGTATTCTTGCTGAGAATAATTCTCAAGCATTTCCAGATGGTATTTCTGCAGTTATTGCTCTTAGGAATCCTCCACGATTTCCTAATGGATTTCTAGTAGGAGTTGCTTTAAGAATTCCAGCAAGCGTTCTTGTAGGATTTCCTCCACGAATGCCTGGAAAATCACAGTAGCATTCCAGTAACAATTTCAACAGAATTCCTCAAAGAATTCCTGGATGAATCACAGGAGTTCCTGGAGAATTTTGGAGGAAACCCAGCACGCATTCTTGGGGAGTTTCCAAGATGAATTTGTGGAGGAATCTTAACAGAAATCCCTGTAGATATCGCAAAAGGAACTTCTACAGTTATCCTGGAAGATTTCCTAGAGGAATTCCTGAAGAAACTGTTGGGGAAATCGACGGAGAAATGCCAAGAGGCACTCTTGGGGGAACGTATGAAGGAATCTTTGGAAAATTCCTCTTGAGATTACTTTACAAGATGGGAAATTTTTGTTGATATATTTCCACGTTATCATATACAAACCCTTCTTGGGGTTTCTCCAAGGATTGCTATAGAAATTCCTCTTATCTTATGAACAGTTTTGCAAACCGTCCAATGCTGCTTTGATCAGTCTGCTCAGCTTCTCAGGAAAGTTGTTTTCGTCCATGATTTTCTTTAGTTATGTACGTACATCTCCCAACCAACCACTTCGTAGTACTTATGGGAGTGTCACTGAATCGGAGGCCTCTTAAATAAGTGCTACATCAACGTTTCCTTCCCCTATCCCAAGTTACTGAAAAGATGGGCGTGGCTGGGAATAATGACATTTGTGCTTTTGATATTCTTGCATAAGATTGGCGCAATGTTAACTCCCCGGCCTTGTTCCGAAAAGCAATCCGAGCAAGATTAGCACAAGGTACATGAATGTTGTTAGTATCCAATCTACGAAGTATACCGTAACTACGCTAACGCTAACGCTTCTGCTAATGCTAACGCTGACGCTATGATTTTCTATGAATAATCCTTATGAACTAGAGAGTCCTAGCGACTCTCTAGCGCTAGAGATGGTTCTAGCACATTCTTCTCAGGATTCTAGGTTAGTCCATCTCTAGATTCCGAAAACTAGTTTTTGAGAACCCCTCTCAGGATTCTAGATGAATTTCTCTTAATAATGTGGAGGATCCCTCTTAGGGTTCCGGGCAATCTCTTTGAGGATTCTAATGGGGTGTCTTTAAATACTACAGGAGAATTTTTCTCAGGATTCTAGGAGAATCCCTCTGGGGATTCTGTGGATATCCGTCGAAGCATTCTGGGAGAATCCCGAGGAAAAACTTCTCTCAGGATTCTGAGGCAATCCGTCACAGGATCCATCTTGGGAATCTGAGGAAATCCCTCAGGATTCTGGAAGAATTCCTCTAAAGATTCTGAGAGAATCCATCTCAGCAATCGCTCCCAGGGTTCTGGGGAAATACTTAACAGAATTTAGGGAAAATTCCTATTGGAAGAGTCTTTCTCTCTTTTCTGGAATAAGGATAGGATAGGATAGGGTGCTAGTGTGATAATTTTCAGCATTTTGAAGAAATCTCACAGAATTTTAGAGGAATCCTCACAGTTATTGAAGAGTCCCTTTATAAAATATGGAGGAGTTTTTCTCAGTAGTATTATATGGGATTACCTATCAAAGTTCTAGGGAATCTATGGTTTCTAAGGGAATTCATTTCAGTATTTTGGGGTATTTCCTACCAGGGTTCCCTACCAAGGGTGAAATCCCTTTCAGGAATCAAAGAAATTTCTGGATGATCTGGGTTGATTCTTCTAAGGATTCTGGAAGACCCTTACTTAGGATCCCACTCAGAATTCTGAGGAAATCTTTCTAAAAAAAGACACGGACATCGTCTTCAGCCAGAGGCTGTACAGACTGAACGAAACATAACACTAGACAACGGACATAACACACATTACGAGCACCAGTGGATACGAGGAAGAAACATTTCTTGCGAAAAGTTTCATCAGTTGGAGCGGGAATCGAACACCATGGTATGCTACGGTTATACGCTTGGTGACGCTAACTGCACGGCCACGAGGCTCCAACATTCTCAACATTCTCAGGAAATTCTCTCAGACTTCTTAGAGACTCATACTCAGCATTCTCAGAATTGTGGCGAAATTCCTCCCAAAATTCTGAGGAAATATTTCTTAGGATTCTGGGGGAATTCCACACAGGGCTCAAGTGGTATCCTTTTCAGGATTCTGCGTTAGATCCTTTTAAGATTCTGGGGAAATATCACCAAGTTATCTGCGGGTACTCCTCCTAAGATTCTCTGAAAATTCGGCTTTCTGGGGAATCCCAGTCAGAATTCTGAGGAAATTTCTCCTAAGATTCTGGGGAATTTGTCTAATGATTCTGGAGAAATCCTTGGGATTCTGGGGCATGATTCTAGTGCACTTTCTTTTGATTATTGAAGAATTTCTCACGAGATTCTGGGCAGAATTCTCTAAATAAAATTTGATTTTGGAGAATTTGTTGCATACGAGAATCCCTATAGAATTCTGTTTTCTGTATTTTGGAGCAGTTGCTCCCAGAAACCCTTTTCAGGATTCTAAGAGACTCTCTCTTAGAGATTCTGGTGTAATATTTTTTTTTATTCTAAAGGAATCACTCTACGAGACTTGCTTTCTTTTCTAGATAATGTCACTCGGAATTCTGGTGTAATCATTTTTAGCATTCTGAAGAAATCTCTCTCATAATTCTAGGAAAAACTCCTTTCAGAATTCTGGAGGAGTCTCTTTAAAGATTCTGGGGAAATTTCTCTCAGCATTCTGCGGGAATTTATCTCAGTATTATATGGTAATACTTCTCAGAGTTCTGGGGAATCTCAGGATTTCAGAATTTTTCTTTCGATTCAAAAAATATTAAATTTCGTTTTTTTTTAGAATGCACTTTCTTGGCGTTATATCCATTATCGAATCAGAATGTTCGATGTGCAATCTCAAATTTTGACATTGAATATATTCAGACAAAAAAAAACACATGCAACAAACGACATTTTTTACAGATTTGTAATATTTTATACATTGATTCAAAGCATTCGATTTAATTGGTGAATCGATTCTTAATCTGATTTGAATCGATTCACAAAAATCGATGTCTCAGCCAGATTTGCCCAATACTAGCTGTTTACATTGACCAGCGGGAAATTTACGCGCTGTTTTATGACATCTTCTTCAAGGTTTCTTTTGTCAAAAGACGAAAATGACAGAACGAATCACGATTTTTAAACAAATTGAGGTTCAAATTTTTTCCCAATCTTGGAAACAGAATGTCACGTCGGTTTTTCGGTGGTTCCATTACCTCGCACTCCGCTTCTTCCAGACGGCGTTTTTTTGTCCCGAAAGAGGCGGGTCTGCTATTTCTCGTGTTTGTATCGTTACACGTTCTGTCAGGTTACATGCTGCAGTATTACCGTCCGCGCTGCGTTCTTATCCAAAATCGTTCTGCACTCCTGGTTGAACCATTTGTTCCTTCGATTCCCTTTCACGTACCCTTTATGGATCTTTTTGGGAAGTTGCCTTTATTAAATTATTAAACTAACAGATTTTTGTGGGCAAATGGCGAATATTTTGCCGGAAATGTTGTGTCGTAACAAGGGCGTAGCCTGCTTTTCGGTCGGGGGGGTGAGGGGGGGTTGTTTAAGCACCCTTAGCAAATTTGTACCTACTAGCTTTTATAACTAAACGCAATACGATGAAATTGAATATAATAACATTATATTCTAGAAGCATTATTTAACCCTTCAGCACAGTTACGCTGTTGTATTTTGTGCAATACGTTAAAAAGCTGGTCTGAGCTACAATAATCAACATGGTGCTAGTAGCGGTGACCAATTTCTGAAAGATTAAGGATTTATATTCACTCGTGCATTATCTTGCTCTGTTTTTTTTGATAATGTCTACAAAACATTCATAAGAAATTACAGCTGAATTCTTATGGAAATTACAAACTCTTCTGAGGACTAACCTAGAATTTCCTGGTTCCTGTATGAGTCCTTTTAAAATTATCTACCAAAACTCTTCGCTGGTGGAATTCCTCCAGAAATTCTTGAAATAATTAAAAAAAAATCACCAGGTAATCCTGGAGAAGTTCTTGGGTACATCCCTGAAAAGATGATTGAAGGATTAGTGAAATTTCCGAAGGAACTCCTGAATGAGTTTTTGAAGAGAACTTGAGAGGAATTTCTGAAGAAATCATTTGAGGAATTCGTGGAGCAATCCCTGGAAGATTTCCTGGATAAATCCCTAAAGAAACACCAGGATGAATCCCTGGAGCAATTCCTACAGGAATGCCTGGAGAAAGCCCTGGAGAAATTCCTGGAGGAATCCCTGGAAGAATTTCTGAAAGTCTACCTGGAGGAATTCCTGTGTAAATAATGGGAGGAATACCTAGAGAAATATCTGAAGACATCTGTAGAGGAAATCCTAGAAAAAAATCCTAGATAAGTTTCTGAAGGATTCCTTGGAGAAAACTCTGGAGAAGTTCCTGGAGGAATTCTGAGAGGATTCCCTAGAAAAATTTCAGAAGAAATCTCTTGAGGAATTCCTAGAGGAAATCTTGGAGAAATTTCAGAAGGAATCCTTGGAGGAATTGTGGGAGAAATCCCTGGAGGAATTGCTGAAGGAATCCCTGAAGCAATTCCTGGGAAAATCTTTAGAGAGAATCCTGGAGGAATGCCTGGAGAAACTTCTAAACAAATTCCTGGAAGAATTCTTTGATGAGATCCATCACGAACTCCTGGTGAAATGAATTCTTGGAGCAATCCCTGGCAAAATTCCTGGAGAAACCTCCAAAGGAATCCTGGGAGGAATTGCTGGAGAAATTTCTGAAAAAGAAAATCCCTTGAGAAATTCCAGAAGGAATTCCTGGAAGAACCCTTGGAGGAATTTCTGGAGGATTTCCTGGAGGAGTCTCTGGGAATATCCCCGGAGTAATTTGTGGAGAAATCCATGGAAGAATTCCTGAAAAATTCCTGATAGTATTCCTGGAGGAATTTCTGATGAAATCTCTGGGGTATTTTCTGGAAGAATTCCTGGAAAAAATCCTGGAGAAATTCCTCGATAAAATTCTGAAGGAATTCCTAGAGGTATTCGTGTGGGAATTGCTGGAAGAACCTCTAGTAGAGGAATTTTTGAAAGAATTACTGGATGAATTACTAGATGAATCTCCACATGAATTCTGGGAGATTTCTATTTCTGTTATTTTTTTAATTCTTAAAAAAATCCCTTGGGAAATTCCTGGAGGAATTTCCAGCGGAATTTCTGGAGAAATCAGCGAATTAATCCCTGGGATAATCCTTGAATAAATTTGTGTTAAAATTCCTGGATAACATTCTGGAGGAGTGCCTGGAGGAATTCCTAGAGGTATTCCTGTCGGAATTGCTGGAGGAAGCCATGATGAATTTGCTGGAGGAATTCTTGAAATAATTACTGCATATATTAATAGAGAAAACTCTAGGAGAATTCTGGAACATTTTTATAATTATTCTATTTCTGAAAAAATCCCTTGAGAAAATCCTGATGGAATTTCTACCGGAATTTCTGGGGGAATTCCTTAACAAATCCTCGAAGGAATTTCTGAAGGAATCTCTGGGGGAATCCTTGAAGAAATTTTCGAAGAAACCCCTGGAGGAATCTCTAGAGGAATTGCTGCAGGAATAACTGGTATTCCTGGAGAATTTCCTTAAAGAATTTCTGAAGAAATCCCTAGAGGATTTGCTGGAAGAATCCTTAGAGGAACTTCTGGAGGAATCCCTGGGAAAATCCCAGGAGAAATTGGAGGAGAAATCCCTGAAGCAATTCATGAAAGAATCTCAGGAGAAATTCTTGGATAAATGCCTGGAGGAATCCCTGGAAAATTCCTGAAAGTATTCTTGGAGAATTTCCTGGAAGAATTTCTGAAAAAATCCCCAGAAGATTTTCTGTAAAAACTCATGGAGAAATTGCTGACTTAATTTCTGAAGGATGTCCAAGAGCAATTCCTGGATCAATTCCTTTGTCTGAAGAAATTCTTGGGGTAATTCCTGGAGAATTTCCTGGATCATTTGGGAATTGCTGGAGGTATCTTTGGAGGAATGCTTGCAACAATTACTGGATGAATTTCTTGGGGAATCCCTAAAGAATTTCTGGGAGCAATTTCTGAAAAATCCTATGGGAAATTCCTGAAGGAACTTCTAGAGAAATTCCTGGAGAAATGCTCGAAGGAATACATACGCTAGTTGCAAAATTCGAAATCATCAACATTTAACATCCAGCATCTAACAATTATGCGTAGAACGGCAATATATAAACGTTGAACACACATCACACAGATCAATCTCCAATTTAATCGAAGAACCACGAACAACACATTGATTTACAACGCAATTTCCTCTACTTTACAACATGTGGGGGCGTTCACATGTTACCGAAGTAGCACGCTCGTCGATAATTGATCACTGGGAGCTGCTGATCTGGAATATTTAACTTTCAACAGATTGTGAGTGTGGTTTCCCGCTCGAGTAATTGCTCGTAATTTCATTATAAACAGATACACATCTTCAAGTGAACTGGAGAACTCGGCATAAGGCGGTGGGGAACCTGCTTGAGCATTGAACTAGAGTCGCAACCGCGTTTGATCTTCTCGCTTCATATTCCCAATTCCAAATGAGGAAAGTTGCTTGCCTCGGTTCGAAAGCCAAGCGTGATATCATATTTTCCTCGACTCCTACGCAGAATTTGAATTGGTTCACGATCATAAGTGATTGCCAATAAATTGGAACCATATGCGATTAAAAAACGCATCATAGTAGTCCGGTAAGTAAACAATCGCTATTACTACCGCAGATGGAAAATCCCTGATCACTAATCATCGCCAGTTTGCCATTCCTGGTGATTCAGGACAAAACGACATTATTGTTCTTGTGTAATTCCTCTCGGCTGACAAATAGTTAACTGCATCGCTATTCAGTCAAATGCACGGTGGGTTGAACTGCAATTTTTTGAACTTCTGGTTTTGAATGAAATGTATTTTTTGTTGGATTATTATACGTTTAGAAGAAGAGTTAACATGTAATCACAATTGATGTAATAACTTATTCATGTGAAATATAAATAACTGATCACTACTACTATCAAATTAAATCCATTCAAACCACTGTGCAGTAGTGGCGTCTTCGATCCCAAACAATCCATACATTCCAAGCAATTGTTGTGCATTGCTTGGTGCATCATGGTGCAAAATTTCCGTCAAGTAAACGTGAGAAAAATCTAAATTTAGCACGCGCTGATGTATCACCTTTTGGCACAATGCCAACGATATAATTACGGGGAAGCCTAAGCATGTCATGGGAACCGCGTAATCCACAGTTGGCCCCACCTAGCTCTGTGGTAACTAGATATGAAAAACTTCTACTCATTGATTGTTCTGTATAATCCAATTTTTGAAAATATTTTTTCACTGAGTTCTAGACAAATGAGGCAAACGACTGCCAGGTGATCGAAAACATCTTTGCCCCTAACTCCATGCTGGTTCATACACTACCCGTCATAAGTACGGACTCACAAAAAGTATTGCAACAATATTGCATCACCCTGACTCACCTCGATATCTCCAAAACCTGAGGACTTACAAAGATGCTGTCTTTAGAAAAGTTATTCAGAAGACCAAAAGCAACAACTTTTCTGAAGGCGGCATTTCTGTAGGTGTTCTGGTTTGAGAGATATCGAGGTGAGTCAGGGTGATGCAATATTGTTGCAATACTTTTTGTGAGTCCGTACTTATGACGGGTAGTGTAGGTAGGGTAAAAGCTCCCTTAGTGGAGGTAGTACCAATAGTGGTGGTAGTGCCAATTTAGCACTACTTCAAACAAAAAGCTTGCAAATGACATTTTTAATATATGCATCATAACTAATTAATAACATTAATTCAGTTTTGTATTCAGGATTTGCCGAAAAACATATTTTAAACAATTATTTTCCTTAAATTTTTGGCTCCTTTGCACCTATAGTGGTGTGTCCCATAAGAATTCAATGGGATGCGCCACTATAGGAACCAATGTTAAATTTTACCTCCATAATAGGAACCGTGTACCTATAGTTGGTGCAAGTGATTTTCAAAAACTGTAATAAACAATGATTTTTACATTTTTCCTTGCAAATTTAAGTGAAAAACTACCGATTAACGTTTTCAGGCTTTTTATTTTATGGTATTATCAATTTTATTCAATTATTTTTCTACAAGGAGCTACTAATAGCACCACTATTGGTACATTTACCCTACTACCAAATGATCATATTCTTATAGAAAGCAGCTTTGAAAAAAAAAAATATCCCCAGCCCAAACCCAATCTATCATGCAATAAACAACTAAACAAACTGCCGTCTATTGACAAGGTCGCTCGAATTACATAAACTGACTCACGCATTGGCTTTGATAATTCTTCCGGTCGTCGTCACCCGTAACTCCCTTCCATTACTCGGAAGTGAACTCATGGCTCACTAGACCAAACAGAGATGTGTCATATCCCTCATCAGAGTAGACTTTGGAGCCATTTGCACCCGGTGTCAACAAGGACCGGCTGCATTTTTTCGTAATGAGACTTGACTTAACTGGCGTGGCGGCGCTTCTAGGAATCAGTTGTGATTGAGTGCAACAGCGATGGTGTCCTCTTACCGCTCCTGCTGGCTTTATTGTGCATTGAGCAGCTCTTTGCTAACATATTAGCGTATCTTGCCTCGGCCCTCTGTATCACGTGCCTGGCCTGTCGACAAATGGCGCCAGCTCTCTTCTCCACATCGATTTTCACTTTCAAATGGCGAGCAATCTCCCCCTCTTTTACTCTGGCTTGCAATCGATGGGAAAAGTAAACAGCTTTTACGAGCTAGTCATCAGACGCCACCACAACAGACGGGGCCAGTTGAGTTCTGACGCTCCACCGCAATTATAAGCACCATTTGGCGCGACTTGATCCTGCATTAGGACTTTTATTTGCACGAATCTGCACGTTTTCCATTATTGGACATACATGGGTATACTACGGTCAACGCGATCTAGTAGACAAGAATAAGCGACTGCCGCCAAGGTGACCATATGCGTGCGTAACTCTCAAGGGTTACGCCGCTCATCGTACTTGTATACGCGATAGGCCCAAGGTGCACCGCACTGATTACTGGTTAGCATATTGATAATTTTTCATGTTGCGAATTTATATTAGCATGTGCGTTTGTCAACGAAAATGCAACCAGTTGGCACACTTTAATGTCTGCTAAAACGGTCAACCAGTTGTTGCCGGAGGAGCTGCGCGGTGAGAAGTTGTCGAGAGTTCTACTAAGTACATTGGCACACATCCACTTACTAGGTTACTCATTGCCAATCAAGATCGTTTACCATATTTGAAGCGATAGACTGCGGCCCGCTGGCGTCGAAGGTGGCGTCGCGTCGCGTCGCTGTCGGTGACACTGACGGGTGACGATTGTTTGTCATGTTTGCGTTGGCAGGCTGATCTGTTAGGAGTGATGATCAGCGGTAGATATAAATCTTGTTTTATATTTTGTTACTTGTAATTTACTTACTTAAAAATTATTTATGGAATAGAAATACTTATCTATTTTCGGTAACGAACGAATTTTCAAAGATGTTCTAGGGCATGGTTTCCCAAACTGTGGGTCGCGACCCCCCAGGGGGGGTCGCCGGCCTTCATCCAGGGGGTCACGAGGGACAGTAAAATATTTTACTGTAACATACAACAAATGAGGGAATGGCAAAAGGGGGTCACGCGACCTGAAAGTTTGGGAACCTATGTTCTAGGGTAATCAAAAACTTTTGCGAGTAAAGGCCTGAAGATCTTCAAGCATGGTTCTGTAGAGAAACTAATTTCCACAGACGTTCTAGGTTATCCAAGAGCTTTCGCAAGTAAGCGTTTTAAGATCTACAAGCGTAATCAAAAAACTGTTATTACATTATTGATACGGTGCAACATCCTAGATACAGGCCCATAAAGCATTATTCTGCAAAAGACTAGTTCCCAAAGTGTTCTAAGCCCAAGCAACACACATGTTATAAAAAAGTTACGACAGCGCAAGTTTTGGTTGTATAGAAGTTTATTTGACGTAATTCTATGTGTTGAAATTACGTAAAATAAACTTCAATACAATCAAAACTTGCGCTGTTGTAACTTTATTATAACATGTGTGCTGCTTGGGAGTCCTTCAAGAACTTCCGCGAGTGAAGGTCTTATGATCTACAAGCGTTATCAGAGGCTTGTTATTGCATTACTGATGCGGTGTAGCATCCTACAGGTCCATGGAGTACAGTTCTGTAGATAAGTAGTTTCCAAAGATATTCTAGGTCATCCAATAACTTCCGCGAGTAAAGACCTTAAGCTCTATAAGTGAAAGCAATGGGTTATTGCTGCATTACTGATACGGTGTAGCATCTTATAGGTCCATGAAGCAAGTAGTTGTAGAGAACCAGTTTCAAAAAAAAATCTAAGCTCTATTAGCATAGTCCAATGAAATGTTCTTCAATTACTGATACGGTACAATATCCTACAGGCCCATGCAATGAACTAATTTCCAAAGGTGTTCTAGGTCATCCCATAATTTTCGCGAGCAAAAGCCGTGATCAATAAATTGTTGTTACATTACTGATACGCTGCAACATCGCCGTACAGATCCCTGGAGCATAATCCCTTTGAGAACTAATTCCCAAAGAGGTTCTAGGTAATCCAAGAACTTTTGTGATTAATGGCGTTAAGGTGTACAAGAGTTATCAATGTATTGTACATTACTGATACGGTCTGTCATCCTACAGGTCTACGGAGCATGGTTCTCTAAAGAACTAATTTTCAATAGAATCCTTAGTCACCTAATTATTATTTTTGAGTGAAGGGCTTAGATCTACAAGCTAAATAATGGATTGTTGTTACATTACTGATACGGGTGTATTTTTGTGCATACATAGGATATGCTAGAGGAACTTCTATCCCTCACTAAAAATTCTTCAGGTAATTTCTCAAAGAATTATTTCAGGAATTACAACGGGGTTTCTTACAGAATACCATCCAAAGATTCCATACGTTCTTATAGAGATTTTTTCTCAGAAAATCAAAACAGTTGAGTTATATGTGAACTTTCTCCAGGTGAAGCATTGTCTATTGTGCGGACGCAAGGTATAATTTATTGTAACGCTCGAAATAATCATAATCATAATTCTTTTTCAGCAGTCTGATCATAAACTAGTCCTCTTTCAATGGTGAAAGCACAGACAAACAGACGTAACACTTGTGAAATTTCCATCGACCACGCTTTTAACGATCATTTTAAATTTTCATAGTGGTGGCTTTCACAACCAGAGGCGCGCGCATCGTTTTTCTATGCGTTTGACGTTTCACACTAGCGCCTTCTGTTGACGATATGGCACAACACAGTGATTCGTGCAACTTTTCCACCAGGTGATGGTAGTGTGAACTGAGCGATGGATTTCCATGAAAATCGTTCAAGGTGTTACGTCTGTTTGTCTGTGGTGAAAGCTTCATCGAGTTTCTTGCAACAAATGAAAAGTTATTTCTGATTGAAGACCAGGGAATTCCAAGATTTGGCCTCAGGACATTCCCAGGCAGCAATTTGATGCTGAATAATTTCTATATTCAGCCCCTAATCATCTAATTCTAGTGATTTTATCCAACCTTTTAAGCTGATTTGAGGTTCATTGAAAGACTGATTTAAGGCTTAATTGGCGCTTAGTTAGCAATCAATTAAATTTATTAAATTTGATAAAAAAACATTACATTTACACCATTTGTGGCTTTCTATTTCCAGAAGAGATGCTTCGGAATGTATAAATTAATCTATGGGAAAACTGGGAATTGAACTCAAAACTCCTGATTTATAGTCACCCATCTTATCACCTACACCACATACTAATGTATATATGTCCTCGAAAACGAGAGCAATGCTTGTTGTATCTGATTAATCAAGAATATGAGTTGAACTAAAGCTGTATTGAGGCTGAAGAAGTTATGTGGACTCTGTGAAAACACTGCTTGGGTTAGCCGTCTAAAATTATTTGAATAAAGGTTGAACAACAGATGATTAACATTACATATTGGTGTACGTTTCAAAGCTGGTTACAGAGATGAATAATATTCTATTCAACTTGATATTCAGCTATCTATGTATACCTGATTGAAGAGGTTGAACAAGCAATACTTCAGACCAATATTCAGTTGTCATTGTATTCAGCCACTGCCACCATCAAACAGCCAATGTTCAGCCAATACTCTCACTGTTCAGCATTCCTTGTTACTTGGGTTGTTTTCTCACATCACGATGATGACACCAAATGTGCACAATGATGATAGCCTCAAGAATCACTTCCCGTGCAGGAAAACATAGCTGAAGAATAACAAACTCAGGTAGAGAAAACCGAATACCTACAACCTGAATGAGGTATTAAGAAGCCCTGCATAAGAGGTAAAATACCTAAAATAATAACTTGTGTGTATTCTATGCATAACGAGTGAATAATGACATCAGGAATGGTAATACCTAAATAATATTCAGCATTTTTCCATACGAATAGTGATTTTTCCATAATTGAATAATACATCTAGCCGTCCTCAGCACCAAGCCATTAACTCTTTGAGGTATTTTATGAATACCTACAAAATACCAAAATAAGTTATTTTCAATATCTGGACAACCGAACAATTCCTTGTCGTGGCATGATACCTGACTTTGGCATGCTGCAGTTATGGGTCAGTTATTCATTCCTACTCTGGTTGCTGCTTTTCAAAAATGCATTTATTTTCACGGACTCCTTCAGAAATTTCTCCAAGGATTCTATTGAAAATTCCCGCAGTAATGTATCCAGGAATTTCTTCAAAAAATCATTCATGTTTAGATTTCGTTAAGAAATTCTGAAATTTCTTCAGAAATAAATCCTAAAAACGTCTACAGAAGTTCTTTAGGAAAATTCTCATTGGATTTTCTAGAAATCTTTGCAGGTGTTTAAGTGTTTTCCCAGGGTTTCTCCAGAATGGGGCTTCGTGGCCGTGCGGTTAGCGGCGTCAGTCGTCTAGGCGTTTCGTAAGCCTCGGAGTGCGGGTTCGATTCCCGCTCCAGTTGGGGAAAACTTTTCGTCAAACGGAAAATTCTCCATTGGGCCACTGGTTGTTATGTGTGTTGTCCGTTGTCTCGTATATGTAATGTGCAGTCTGTACAGCCTCTGGCTGAAGACGGGGTAGTGTCTTTTTTTTTTTAGAATTTTCCAGGGATTTCTTTAAAATACGTTCGTAAATTTCTCCGAGAATTGTTTTGTAATATCCTCTGGGTAATTCACGCTGGGACCGGCCCACTATTTACAACTTGTCTTCAAAAAAGTTTAAGGTGTCGATTTTCTGATAGTCCTCGCTAAAAAGGTAAGGAAAATGCATCTGGTTACTCAAATTGATGGACCCCCTGTTAGTTATAGCCAAAACAATTTTTGCAGACCCCTCGATTTTGGTCAAATTGGTAGCTGATTAACAGCTTATTCAGCTATTTTTTTTTAATTAAGCTAAAGAGCGGTTTATTCATCTGTTGTAAAGCAATAATGTTTGTTGGGGTTGTCTCCGGATTGGCGATCCATAGCCTTAACCACTAGGCTAACTGGAGAACCCATTGTGGTGGTTGCCATCATGGTGAAAAAAATGTTTTGGTATAAAAATCCAAGATGGCGGCCAAAATCAATATGGCCGACCAAACTTTTTATTATTGTAAATAGTAGCTATATCTTTCCTCTTTTCAACAACAATTCGTTTTGAGGTGGTTTTTGGAAAAACTTTCGAGTTATAACAGTTTAAATGAGCCACCATTTGACCAAAATCGAGGGGTCTGCAAAAATTGTTGCGGCTCTAACTAACGGAGGGTCCATGAGTAACCAAATGCATTTTCCTTACTTTTTTAGCGAGGACTTTCAGAAAATTGGAACCTCAAACATTTAAGAAGACAAGGTGTAAGTAAATAGTGGGCCGGTCTCAGCAATAATTACCCCTCTATGAATTTTTGGTTAGGGAATTCTGCAGGATCTTTTTGCTAAATATTTATTACAAATTACTATAGGAGTTCCACCAATGGTGTTTCCAAGTATTTCTCCAGGAATTTCTTCATAAACTACCTCCAGATTTCCGTCAGGAATTTTCCTTGGATTATTTCAGATATTCCGCCAAGGATTTTTAAGAATATCCAAAAATTCTTCCAAGGATTCCATCAAAAATTCTTCTACGGATTCTCTCAAACTGCTACAGGGATCCCCTCAGAAATATGTACTAAGGATTCCTTCTGTAGTTTAAAAACATCTTCAGAAATGTCAGTAAGGCACTTCTTTAGAAAAAAAATCATGGATTTTTCTTTCAGAATTTCATCTAGATTATTTTTAAATTTTTGGCGTTTCTTTCGGAAATTCTTCCAAGAATTCCTCCAAGAATCCCATTAAAATTTCGTCAGGGTTACTTGAAAAAAATGTCTAGAAGGTTTCTTTTTGGAATTTCTTGGAATTTTGGAATTTTTTTTCAGAAATATCTCCTGACATTTCTTCGGAGAAGTTTTTTTTTTATAAAATTGCATAAAGAATACTGGAAAAAATATTCATGGGTTCCCCGAAACAATATCCAAATAATTCCCTGGAGGGAAAAGAATTTCCTGAAAGAATCCTTGTAAAAATGTCTACGGTAATTTGAGCAGGAAGGTACTGGAAGAAGTTCTGAAGCAAACCCTTGTAGAACTACTGTAGATTCTTCTGGAGGAATTCTTGAAAGAATTTCTTGTTAAATGACTGAAAAATATTGCAGGACAAAAATCCCTGAAGCAATTTCTGAAGTAAACCTTAGAGCCTAGACAAATTATTGGAGGAAAATTTAGCAGCAGAAATTGAGGACAAATCAGGAAGAATTCTTGAAGGAATTACCAAAATTAATTTCTAAAGAAATTGAATTTTTGCTTCTAAAAGAATCTCCTGACAATTTTCTAGAGGAATTTTTGAATAAATGGCTAAGAGAATCCCAGAGGAATTTCTGAATGAACCCTAGAAGAAATTCCCGAAGCAATCTCTCGAGGAATAAAAATGTCGAAAAACTTCCAAAAAGCAACACAATGAGATACTCCTAATGTTACGAGATACAACAGATACAATCGTGAAAGAATTTCGCTGATAGAGAAACAAGAGTAGAGCCTGCAGACCTTGCATGTCTCATTTCCAGAATAGTTTCAATGACATAGATCACCAAGTGTATACCGCAAAGTTATTATATTTGCAATAGCAGGTTCTAGAAATTTCACAAATATTCACTACAACGAAAATCCGATCCAGTGCGATCCACACTTTTAAATAAATTAAGATCATGTATGACAGTGGACACCCTCATAACAAAATGAGATACTCGTACAATTATGATATATGTACAACAGAAATACTCGTAAAAGAATCTCATTGATAAAGTGAAGAGATACAAGAGTAGAGCTTGTAGAGCTTGAAGGTCTTAATTCTAGAATAGTTTCGATGACCTAGATCACCAAGTGAATGTGGCTAAATTATAGAAATTGCACTCTGAGGCTCTAGAAGTAGCGTAGGTTATAATCTGCGAGCATTCGTTACAATAAAAATATCCTAAGATTACCAGATATTGCGACCCACACTTCAAAATACATTGGGGTCCATTTGCATGCCTGTGGACACCCAACTAGCAACACGTAGAGATACTCATAATATTATGAGGTGCAATGGACATAATTGTGAAAGAATTATGCCGATAGAATGAAGAGAAACAAGAGTACATCCTGTAGATTTTGAAGGTCCTAACTTCAGAATAGTTTGGAAAGCCTGGAATATCCCATGAATGTACCAAATTATCATGGTTGTGCACTGAGGGTCCATCAGCAGTTTAGGCTACATTCCACGATTTTTTTTTACAATTAGAGCATGGTACAGTAGGTAGATATTGTTACGCAAACTTCAAAGTGCATTGGAGGCCATTCGTATTTCACGGAATGTTCAACTACCACAGTACCGACTTGCTTGTAGCATTGCGAAGTCTTATAGACATCAACGTGACTAAATTTCTGGAACAAAGTGAACACAAATGATAGCAGATCCTGTAGATCTATAGTAAATGCATACCAGAGTAGTTTGGATGACCTAGAGCACCCGATTCATGTACCATGATTTTTCTAGCGGAGCTTTGAGGCTGTTTTGAGTACCGTAAACTTTGTTCTGTGATCATTCATCGTGTATAAAATTTGGTTTAGAATGTTGGATTTGTGACACAAAACTTCGGAGTATTTTGGAGGCCTTAGAATAGTTCTGGGATGAAAACTTAAACAGGCTATGATGGGTAGTGATACATTGCATGGCATGTCAAGGATCAGTGAAAGCTATTGATGATTAGCAAAACGACGAAATTTAAGCAGAAGCATGCAGAGATTAAAAAAAATACAAAAAATAAGTCATGGGAGGGTGCAAAGGGGGGAGGTCCCATCTATTTCTTAGCACAACTATTCCCCTGGACTATAAAAAAGACTCCAGGGTAAAAGGTTTTAAAACATTTCTACCAAAAGAAGATCGTCCCTGGTGTTTGCGGGTTAAATACTTACCTAGAAGAGTATAGAACGTCGTTAGTTTAATAAAGACGGCGTAGTCGAAAAATAATTGAATTTATTACTTTTTTAGTATCAGAAGTGCAAAATCGCACCAAGTAATGTAATCTTATTTGTTTGTGTAGAAATGTAACAGTAGTTTCGCTTCGATGGACCTTTCCAGATCCGCTTATTTAGAATGTACAGCATCCAAGACAATCGTCAGACAATCGTAATTGAATTAAAACAATCGACAATTAGCAACGATCTGGCGTGTGAAATTAATCATTCAGCGCAAAGTGTTGGGGATATCATTGCATGTAGGACTGGTATTACGATTACGGGGGCTAGTGCAATTAATCTGGCTTAGTCAGACTACACTTCACTGCACTGACTGCAACAGGTACCTACTAATGCACTATGCACTCACAGCATTCACCTTCAGAAATGTCTCGACACTAGGAAATATCGCATGCATTTGTGATAAGGATAAGATTGACCTCCTTGAAACTCACTTCCTTTTGTTCTGCTCCAGACAATGAGAAAATGTTAAAATATCTCTCAGCTGAATGCTTCAAGTTCATGGATACTTCTGAGGTCCCTGTTCAGCAGCTACATTTGTCCCAATGTTCAGCCGATAAAGTCAACAGCTGACAGCGACCTAATGGTTGCCGATGCGATCGCTAATTAATTTAAAGATAATCACCGCAATTATGGAACTGCGTATTCATCGTGAAGACCGGTAGCGCCTTCGGTTTAGCATCGCTCATTACAGCGCATAACTAATGTGATTGTGGAACCGAATGCCATGTAGGTACATATTGGAGATTGACAAGACATTGTTGCCTATCTGCGGTGGAAAATCTCATCTGGACACCGCATTGTCCATTTAACAAGGGCCCTCCTCCTCCTATTTAGCAATTACCTACTATTAGACGCGCTAGCGAGTACAACCGACTTGAGAAAGAGAGAGAGAGGGCCAATAAAAGAGCTTTATTGTTCTGGCGATCGCCGGCAGCGATTTCAATTAAAGAATCTCAAGAATCTAGGTCAATTTGGATGATGACGATGATGATGTAGCTGAGGAATGTGAGTATCTATCTAATACACTGGCAATAATAGAACGTTTGCGCAGCAAGCGAAGGAAGAACATTGCGATTCACGAGTGAAATTCATAAGATGGAATCGGAAATGAGTTATAGGGTATTGGTTCCCTTCTTAAGCATGTGGCTCCCATTTTCATCCTACGAAAAACAAAGGATTGAAGCGCTATTTGTTTTGTTTCTTATTTTTGTATTTTTTGTTAGTAGTGAGCACCCATGAAAACAAAAAGAACGGAATCAATCGGTGCCGTAATCGCTTGTTTTCGAATAGGATGAATATGGGAGCGTGAGATTAATGATGGCACACATACCCTATTTCGAACGAGGAAAAGTTCAGCTTTAAAATCTGCATTGTTTTTTTTTTATCTTTATTAACGAGATTTTCAGCCCAGGGCTGGTTCATCTCGGTTCTGCATTGTTATACACAATAATCTTAACTTCCGTACGTAAAAAATCAAAGCACAAAATGCAAACTATCAAATCAGTGTTTAGCAGAAGTTTTGAAAGTGCGGACCTGTAAGATAATGTGATATTCATTGCCATAATTCATTCTTTTTACGTTCTCATTCTCAATGACAAACGTTCCTAAAAAACATTTAATTTGCTGACAATATCTAAACATTTTTCGCAAGACACCAAAGAGTAATGAGGTGTTATTTAAAAAAAGAGAACACTACATGGAGTATCATGGATAACCATGCGTCTCCATTTGTATCGAAATCAGTGAATCAAAATTCAACCATCGCGCAACAATAATGAAAATGTCACAACCTGTATTTGTTGCGACATTCCACCCATTGCGACATAAGATTGTCCCAACTTGAAAATAATAGGATAAACATCGTACACCAAGAGTTTAGAGATTTTTCAGCCTTGCGTTGCGATTTTCGAACGATAACTTCGAGTCGGTAAACACTGCAACTCTGCCAAAGATCTATCATCGAACAGTGTCGACTTTGGGTTTGTAATAATTGATTATTCACGAGTTGAAAAGTACGCAAAAATTCAGCTTCTGTTTTGTCTGCAACAAAAAATTTCGAGATCATGTCATTATCTGTTACCAGAAGGGATGAAGAATAATCGTCGCGCCTTCTTTGTTGCTTGTTTTGTGCTTCTTTTGTCTGACAATTCTCTTGACTTCGAAATATGTACTTAGGAGTTTTCCATGATTGATCTCAACATTATTATAAAATCACATGAGCACTCCATAACACAGCGAAGATCGTTGTGAAATGAAAAAAGGCTGTCTAATGTTATGAAATCCCGACATCGTTCATTCATGTTTCAGACCAGGATGCGTTCAGGAATGTTTTGCTTTGATCCGTTTTACTATAACATGCCGGGTGCATCTTGATTGTTGTTTCCATACATGAAATTTCCAACGCATCTAATAAGTTTATCTGCTCTGTATGTTGTTGATAACACTAGTTTACAAAATAAAACGAAAGTCGTGAACTTTTGTCAACGACCCAAATTTTTTAAGCACAATTCAGCACTGATTTCGAAACCGTGCTTCCAAAAATTTAAGTGGAGCAGTTTTTGAGTTTTACAACTTTTAAAAATATGGAATTTACTAAAATTTGTTGGAAGTTAGGTAGCGTTGAACGCTCGGGTAGCGTCGAACCTTCAGGTACGGGTTTGGAGTGTTGGAGCGAGGTAGATTTGTTGGCGTAGGTATGTTGTTATTAAAGAAGATAGTCAAATTGTATATACCTGGAATGAATAAAGAGTGTGACGGTTGCTGATTGAGGTATCAGTCGGCAGCCGTCTAGTTTGATGGAAGATGTCTAGCGTTTTATTTTCATTGTAATTTAGAAACAGGCATCGATGGAGCTAGCCTCGCTATGGCCTGCGTGGCCATGGTGGACTAGCTCCAACAGGTTATGGGCCCAGGGACGTGTTCCACAGCACGTATCGACCGGGAGAAGGATCGGCCGCATAAGCCGCGGAGTCGCAGCACGGGATCCTTGGGCGGATGGATTGGCTGCAACGGAGGACAGGATCCATGGGAATGTTGGCGATACGGGTCAACTGGATGACTGCTGGCTGGTCACCGGACGGAGCTCGAGGATTGTTGGATCGGATGCAGCTCGGTGGTCGCATCTGGACGAAGAGGTTGGCGACAGGAGGAGTGATCCGGAAGACAACATGAAGGTGGAGCTCGGAGATGGACCTGGTCGGAGCTCGGAACTGGTGTAGAGCTGGTGCAAGCGTCGGAGTTGGGCCACTTGCCAAGCGTTGGAGTGAGGAGGAGCTTCGAGCCAGGAGGAGGTGATCGTGTTTCGAAGGTTGCGACGCTAAGGAGGAGTGTTGGAAGTTAGGTAGCGTTGAACGCTCGGGTAGCGTCGAACCTTCAGGTACGGGTTTGGAGTGTTGGAGCGAGGTAGATTTGTTGGCGTAGGTATGTTGTTATTAAAGAAGATAGTCAAATTGTATATACCTGGAATGAATAAAGAGTGTGACGGTTGCTGATTGAGGTATCAGTCGGCAGCCGTCTAGTTTGATGGAAGGTGTCTAGCGTTTTATTTTCATTGTAATTTAAAAACAGGCATCGATGGAGCTAGCCTCGCTATGGCCTGCGTGGCCATGGTGGACTAGCCTCCAACAAAATTCAAATATCTTGCGTTTTGTTCAACCAATTTCATATCTTTTTCCATAAATTAAAAGCTGAATACAATACCATTAGATCATCTGAATACAGGTTTTGCGTCAGATTGATGGAATTCAAGATATTGGCGAGTTTTATGGACGATCTTCTTAAATTTTGGCCAAATTTCCAAAAAATATATGAAGAAATGTATTTTTTTCAATAAGGAAAAAACAATCTAAAAATTATTTCTTTGCGTTTATTTGACATACCATATGCAGGCGAGTTACAGTAAAAAATTCAGCTCAATCGGAGCATTGATTACGGAGAATGAGATGTGTGAAGGGAGCGACGTTGCTTAAAAATAGAACAAAAATCGATTTCAAATCATCAACCTTGTATGGAAAGTCGAAAAAAATTCCGCTCTACTGTAATTTTTTTTTGTTTCACGTTTTCGAACTCAGGGCATGATTCTACACCAAAAATGATCATCAGCTTACCGAGTTCAAAAATGCTGTAAACTATAATTTCTATAAAGTTACTGGTTTTTATTAGTTTAGTAGGGGATTCTGGTCAGGTTTATCGAGATGTGAGTTTTTTTCACACTTTTATCAAGTATTTCCTGGAGTTTTTACCTAGGTCTATAATTGTTGAAAGTTTCCCAAATTGACCAATTTTTTCCGCGATTTTCTAAAAACTACTTAAAAAATATATATAAATACAAATGAGCGCAGCGATTCTTCTTATACCTGCGCCTCCGGAAATACTAAGGATTTCTAAAATTTTTGGAAGTGGTTTCGATCCTAGAAACTTTTTAGAAAAAAAAAACTGTTAGAAAAGTTACTATGGGAAAAGTAAATGTTAGAAAAGTTACTATGGGAAAAGTAAATGTTAGAAAAAGTTAAACAAAAGTGAATGAGCTGTAAATATAAGGGACAATACACAAATTATGTCACGCTTTTTAGGGGGGAGAGGGGGTTTTAAAGAACATGACGACACTTACAAAAAAAAAATAGGTCCCATACAAAAAGTGTGATAACAAACCAACTCGCAAACGCTGATGCCTTTTCAAGATTGCCGCTGAAGCAGAAACCGCCAGACTCCATTGTTGAAGAAACGAATTTCCTGGAGGTTAACATTATTAAAACATTGCCATTGACCGTGGAACAACTTCGACAAGGTACTGCTGCGGATTTTCAGTGAAGTGCTTCTACAGGGTTTGAAGAACGGTAACCCGGATCGTTTTGGAGTTGATCAATCGGAGTTCACTCTTCAGCAGGGATGGATTCTGATGCTATAATACACATACGCATAATACGCTTCTATGTTCTTCCTATTATGCGAAGCATGGTGTTGTCAGAACTTCATTCTACACACTTTGGTATCACCAGATTGAAGTCCCTAGCTCATGTGGGTATGCCTGGTGGGAAGGATTGGATAAATCTATTGAAGACCTGGTGCGCAACTGTAGTCTTTGTCATTGTTGGGAAATCCCCTCGAAATCGTTGGAGCGTGTAGATACACATTGACTTTGCTTGTCCGTACGGAAATACGTATGTCATCGTACTCGTGGATGTGTACACGAAGTGGCCGAAGGCGAGAATAGTCAACAACATTACGACTGCTACAACACAGATAAAAATAATGAGATTTACACGTCATGTAAACTTCAGTTTAGTCATGTAAACTTACTCTTATGATGGTTTACATGATATATCATGTAAATTTGTGTTATATGTCATGTAAACACACAGAGTCATGCTGATTTACATGACATATAATGGAAGTTTACATGATATTTTATGACTTTTACATGATATGTCATGTAAACTTCTGTGATATCCCACGCTCCAATCATGTGCATCATATGTCACAGAATTTTACACTCCTTTTTCGATCTGTGAACGATCCAGGTGTGCCGCGAGTTCTTTTCGATCTACGGAATTCCATCAGTGCTTGTGTCTGATCATGGAGTACAATTCACGTCTGGAGAGTTCCAGCAGTTCCCAAAAATCAATGGAGTCTACACAGATAAAAATAATGACATTTACACGTCATGTAAACTTCATTTTAGTCATGTAAACTTAGTGTTATGATGGTTTACATGATATATCATGTAAATTTGTGTTATATGTCATGTAAACTCTCAAAGTCATGCAAGGGACCGGATCTATTCACTTCGCTACCGTCCGTGCTATTTCGTTTCCGTCTGCGAGAGGTTGCCATTACGGGTGACATAAAGGAAATGTTCCACCAGATCTTGATTCGACCGGAGGACCGACAAGCTCAGCGTTTCTTGTGGCGGGACAGTTCCAGGGAACCCATGCAGGAATATGTGATGGATGTTGCAACGTTTGGGTCAACATGTTCGCCATGCTCTGCCCAGTACGTGAAGAATAGAAACGCCGAAGAGTGGAAGCAGGTATACCCGGACGCGGCTGCAGCTATTGTGGAGAACACCTACGAAGATGACTACGCCAACAGTTCGGATTCGGTTGAGGAAGCGGCTCGCATAGCGCTCGAGGTGAAGTAGGTTCACGCAAGTGCTGGTTTCGAGATCCGAAATTGGCTGTTAAGTTCTAAACAAGTTCTTCGACGGGTCGGGGAAGAAGCATCACAAGTATCAAAGAGCTTCATTGCAGAAAAGTCCACCGGCTCAGAACGAGTACTAGGAATGACGTGGTTAGCAGAACCAGACGAATTCACGTTCACTCTCAAACTACGTGATGGAGTTTTTCAACTGTTGGCGGGGGAATTCATTCCGACAAAGCGTCAAGTGATAAGAGTGGTAATGAGCGTCTTCGATCCTCTCGGGCTTGTTGCAGCGTTTGTGGTGCACGGAAAATGTTTAATCCAGGACATTTGGAGAGCAAAGGTGAACTGGGACGAGCAAATTCCAGAAGAATTGGTCAGCAAGTGGCGGCGTTGGGTGGATGTGCTGCAAAACCTTATCAAGGTGAAGATTCCGCGCTGCTATTTCCCTGGATACGATCCCCGCAGATTGGAGTGCTTAGAACTGCACGTTTTCGTCGACGCAAGTGAGGAAGCGTACGCGTGCACCGCTTATTTCCGGATTGTCGATCGAGGACTGATACGATGCGCTCTCGTGTCTGCCAAAACAAAGGTAGCTCCTCTAAATCCAATGTCGGTGCCTCGTCTGGAATTGCAAGCCGCAGTTATCGGTGCCCGACTAATGAAGGCGGTACAGGAAAACCACTCACTCCCAATAAGCCGTCGTGTGATATGGGGTGACTCTAAGACAGTGCAGTCCTGGCTTCGTTCGGACCAGCGGAAATACCGCCAATTCGTAGCTTTCAGAGTCAGCGAAATTCTTAGCGAGACGAGTCTGGAAGAATGGCGATGGGTCCCAACGCGGAGTAACGTAGCAGATGAAGCAACGAAGTGGAGTAAAGGACCTAGCTTCCAGTCCGACAGCCGATGGTTCACAGGTCCGGAGTTCCTTTATGAGGATGAATCTGGATGGCCAGAACAGAAATATTCGCCGACAAACACCCAAGAAGAAATTCGACCAATACACGCTCACCATCTTGCATATTTGGAACCCGTATTTGACTATCATCGCTTCTCAAGATATCAACGACTGCTACGAACGGTAGGATACGCACTGCGCTTCATCGATCATTGTCGTCGAAAACCTGTAACCGAATCTTCCGATACTGGACTACTGTCAAGAAATGAACTGTTGAAGGCTGCTGTGGCGGCTGGTGCAAAACGAAGAATATTCCGAAGAAGTGTTGATGATACGCAAAAACAAGGAACGACCGCCAGGAGAAATCAAAAGGTTGATGAAAAGTAGCCCATTAAGCAAGCTGACTGTTTTTCTCGACGATAACGGAGGACGAATCGAGGCAGCAAAATTGATTCCATACGAACCCAAGTATCCTGTGGTGCTCCCAAAGCAGCACCACGTTACTCCACTACTCGTCAAACATTTTCATCGGCGGTATGCACACGGTTACGGAGAAACTGTGATCAACGAGCTTCGACAGATCTTCCACATTCCCAGTTTAAGAACCCTTGTCCGGCAGATAGCCAAGCGTTGCTCATGGTGTACCGTGTATCGTGCTGCACCCCGGGCCCCGCGAATGGCGCCCCTTCCAGCTCCGAGGGTGACCCCGTACGTGCGCCCATTCACTTATTGGCATCGACTACTGTGGGCCTTTTCTGATTCGTACTTGGATTCGTATCGGCCGCAGTAGTGTGAAGAGATGGGTGGTACTGATTACCTGCCTTACCATACGGGCCGTCCATCTGGAGGTTGCCTACAGCATGTCTAGCGAGTCGTGCAAGTTAGCAATTAGGCGGTTCGTCGCAAGGAGAGGAGCACCGCAGGAGATCTATAGTGACCAAGGCACGAATTTTGTTGGAGCTAGCAGGGAGTTACGGGAATAAATAACAGCGTTGAACCACACATTAGCCGGAACATTTACAAACCGAGACACCCAGTGGCGTTTCAACCCTCCAGCTGCGCCCCACATGGGAGGAGTGTGGGAGCGCATGGTACGGACGCTGAAAACTTCGTTGCGGACGTTATCAACCAGCAGAACACCGGATGAGGAGACGTTCCAGACCCTATTAACCGAAGTGAAAGGTATCATCAACTCTCGACCCTTGACATTCGTGCCGTTGGAATCTGAAGATGATGAAGCTCTTACGCCGAACCACTTCCTTCTGTTGAGCTCTAACGGTGTAGTTCAACCGCCACAGGAACCGGTAGCGGATATCGGACGAACACTAAGGACTAATTGGAACCAAATACGGATCATGCTGGATCAGTTCTGGATTAAATGGATCAAGGGTTACTTGCCCACGATATGTCGCCGCTCCAAGTGGTTCGACGATACCAAGCCGATACCACCGTGCACACTACAACTACTCCGATCAATCAAGTGGATTACCTTCCATATTCGCTACGGCCTATGTAGCTGAGAACGGTAGGTGATCAAAACAAAACGACGATCAGAAACGAATTGAATTGCACCGTGATTTGGCAGAAATTATCTTAATTGTAAAATACGTTTTTTCTCGCATTTGTTGAATTTGATTCAGAGTAAGTACTTAAGAACTATACCCAGTTTATAATTGTAATAAAAATAACTTAAACTACTAATTACCTTAACAGTTTAATCCTATATTTAAAAAACTATTGCGGACAGACAGACAGTTAGGGGAACAAATTAAAAGGAATTAAAACGTAAGTAATTATTGAAATAATGCGTAAAATATGTTCAAAACTTATTGAAATACACTTCCGCAGCTTAAAGTATTATCCCAGAAATACCGGGTGTGCTAAAAAAGGGTCCGAAAATCCTTTCTGTCCACCGTCACTGCAACACAGGACAAATTACGGTTACAATAATTTGTTGGACTCTTGTATTAGACATTTTAACGACGTATCTAGTGTATTTCATTTTAACATGTCCAAAACTAGTTTTAATTATTATAGATCTGTTTAATTTTAAGATAATCTGGACTTAGTGCCATTCACACGTGAAGCAGAACAATTTGGTGAATGTGGCTTCAACAAATGTACATATTGGAAGATGGATCTGAGTGAGACAGTACAAGCCATGGCTGTAATGTTACGATAGACGGGGAAACCTTCGAAGTAGACTTCACCTACCTCGGATCCTTATTGACCGCAGATAACAACTTCTGACGTGAAATACGAATGTGCTTCATTAGTCGAAGTCGCGCCAACTACAGACTCCAGAAGAACTTACGGTCTAAAAAGATTCACCCGCACCAAATTCATCATGTACAAGACACTGATAAGGCCGGTGGTTCTCTACGGCCACGAGACCTGGACAAAAATTCTGCCAAATTCGTGCCACAAGAGATTCGGATGGTATAAGAAGGCCTCAAGGGCAGCGTGTATGGTGGGAGGAAGAGATTTGACAGATTTGGAGATTTTATTCAGTTTTATCTTTTACTAAATAATGAAAAACCCAGATTAATCCACCTAGTGGTGATAGTGCCTTTCTCGTCGAATATGTACTCAACATTTTTCCGGCCATAAGCCGAAGTGTTCCTGAATCCTGAGAATACACTAGAACGGAATAAATCTCATTTTCTTCTTTTGTTATAGTGCTCGTTGACTCGTCAATGCGGGGTGGAGTTGATAAATAATAAATTTACTTAATGAAAAAAATCTTAAAAAACTTAGCAAAACCGTTTAACTCATCGGTTTTGATAAAAAAAAACTTCTGGAAGACTCTAATTTCACTTTTAATTTGAAAAATTTATTGATTTATTTATTTGTGCCCTTCTTCAAAATGTTGAATTCCGACCAAAATTTCCAAGGGGGGACCCCTGTGGACTTAAGAGAAAATCGAAATTTGTGTCAGCCTTATTCAGAAAAGCAAGAATTTTATCAAAGGCATAATTTAATTTGGAAACTTATTGATGGCTCATATTCCGACGCTATGTTAAACGTATAGGCCGAGCTGAAAAATATCAAATCTCTCAGTTGACTGATTGACCGCCTTCACTAGCACTGGATGCCGATCATTATCAAGACATTTCGGCAATTTTTTTTCTGCGTACTTTAGCCTATATTTTATTATCATTAGTTATAGGATTCATGTAAAATTTGACAAAAAAAGTGCAAGCAAGCGAAATTTCCCATATTAAAGCCCATTCAAATTTCAACCGTGTTACAGAGCGCGTGGGCTCAACCAGTTGCATCAAAATTGTTCGCAGTAATTTTAGATGCAAAAGGGGATTGGTGCTATAAAATTTAATTTTTTCCATACAACGTTGATCCATCCTACTGTATAATGACGCCCCAGGAATCTAAAATGGTGTAATTTGACAAGATCGCTTAAATTTTTATCAAGATTTTGTTCTTTTACACATATTAATCGCTTGCATCGATTTTGTTCACCTGCGTAATTTCAGCAATGGATCCAATCCTGATTCTGCAACACTGCCGGTTATCTTAAGTGTGGTCAGAGACTATTTTCTTGCTGCCCGTTTATCTGGTTAACAAACATTTTTGATGATTTGATGTTTCGCATGCATGGGTTTGGTTTAGTTTTTTAATTGGTCACTTCCGACGGGACACCTGGAACCGGTTCCGGAACACAACCGGTTTAGATACGGTATGAAACTATTTTCCTGCTTACCGTTTATCTGGTTATCGAAAAAGCCGCTCTTAGATGTGTCACATGCCTGGTTTTGGTTCACCTTTTTAATTGGCCACTTCCGGCAGGACATCCGGAAGCGGTTCCGGAATACAATTAGTTCAGATATGGTCTAAAACTTTTTTCTTGCTTACCGTTCATCTGGTTAACGAAAAAGCCGCTCTTTGATGTGTCACATGCCTGGGTTTGGTTCACTTTTTTAATTGGCCTCTTCCGGCAGGACATCCGGAACCGGTTCCGGAATACAATAAGTTCAGATATGGTCTGAAACACTTTCCTTGCTTACCGTTCATCTGGTTATCGAAAAAGCCGCTCTTTGATGTGTCGCATGCATGGGTTTGGTTCACTTTTTTAATTGACCACTTCCAGCGGGACAGGTGGAACCGGTTCCGGAACACAACCGGTTCAGATATAGTCTGAAACTATTTTCCTGCTTACGGTTCATCTGATTATCGAAAAAGCCGCTCTTTGATGTGTCGCATTAGTGTGGGTCATCGGAACCACTTTCTTAGATCAAAGCTTTTTTAATTCCGTTTCGGGCCCTGAGTATCTGTGTAAAATTTTGGCACAATCGGTTGCGTCTACACTTTGCGCATTGCAATTGAAATTTGAATGGGATTTTGTATGGGAAAACATACTTTTTTACATTTTTGTTATAAGTTGAAAAAGTTTGTCTGAAACTTTTTAACCGATACTGTAAAATGATAGCCTAGAGTGTTCTGAAAAACTTTGTTGATGACTGCAAAGCGATCCGATGCTTGTGAAAATAGTTATAACCAACGATTCGCATGCATGTGTTTATGTTTTAACATGTAAAGGAATAACAATAGCAACAAAATCATGCTGTTTCGCCAAGTAATGCCAACGCTATAACTCTTTTCATAAGCATCAGCTTACTTCGCGGTCTTCGACAAAGTTTTTCAGGACACTCTAGGCTATGTTTCCACTTTATCGGTTACATGGTTTTGGACAGATTCGAGCTTCTTATGAGAGAAATGCAAAAACGTGTGTTTTCCCATGTAAAACCCCAAACTTCAAACGCGATGCGCAAAACGTAGACATAACCGATCGTGCCCAAATTTTGCACACTTATTTGGGTCCTGAAATGGGATCAAAAAAGCTTTGATCTGATGGGATTCCATTGAATTTTTCATTTTTCCATATAAACGATGGCTCACTCTAATGTCACATGCCTAGGTTTGGTACACTTTTTTAATTGGCCACTTCCGGCAGGACATCTGGAACCGGTTCCGGAACACAACCGGTTCAAACATGGTCTGAAACTATTTTACTGCTTACCGTTCATCTGGTTATCGAAGCAGCCGCTCGTTGATGTGTCGCGTACCTGGGTTTGGTACACTTTTTTAATTGGCCACTTCCGGCAGGACATTCGGAACCGGTTCCGGAACACTACCGGTTCAAACATGGTCTGAAACTATTTTCCTGCTTACCGTTCATCTTATTTATTTATTTATTTATTTAATTCATCTGACTTAAGTCTACATGAATACACAGGTGGACACCGGACACCGACAGGTGGAACCGGTTCCGGAACACAACCGGTTCAGATATAGTCTGAAACTATTTTCCTGCTTACGGTTCATCTGATTATCGAGAAAGTCGCTCTTTGATGTGTCGCATGCCTGGGTTTGGTTCGCTTTTTTAATTGGCCACTTCCGGCAGGACATCCGGAACCGGTTCCGGAACACTACCTGTTCAAACGGGGTTTGGAACTATTTTCCTGCTTACCGTTCATCTGGTTATCGAAAAAGCCGCTCTTTGATGTGTCGCATGCCTGGGTTTGGTTCACTTTTTTAATTGGCCACTTCCGGCAGGATATCCGGAACTGGTTCCGGAACACTACCGGTTCAAATATGATCTAAAACTATTTTCCTGCTTACCATTCAACTGGTTATCGAAAAAGCCGCTATTTGACGTGTCGCATGCATGGGTTATGTTCACTTTCTTATTTGGCCACTTCCGGCGGGACACCCGGAACCGGTTCCGGAACACTACCGGTTCAGATATAGTCAGAGACTATTTTCCTACTTCCCGTTCATCAGATAATCGAAAATGCCGTGGTTTGATGGGTCGCATGCATGGGTTTGTTGCATTTTCATATCTGGCCCCTTCCTGGAGTACCGGTCCGGAACACCTAAATGGCCATAACTCCGGAACGGCTGGACCGATCTGAACCATTTTCAATAGAAAACAATGGGACAATGTACCCCGTCGAATGAACCATCGGTCGTTGAAATCGGTTCATATTTACTATCTAAAAATGAGGTGACCTTTTTATACACATACACACACACACACACACACACACACACACACACACACATACATACACACAGACATCATCTCAACTCGTCGAGCTGAGTCGATTGGTATATAACACTTGACCTCTCCGGGAGCTCTATCAAATTTTCGTTTTTGGAGTGAACATATAGCCTTTCGGTACACCTTGGTGTACGAGAAAGGCAAAAATGATGTTTGATCAATACAAACTATTTGTTTAATATCTAAACATTTCCGTGCAGATTTCAAAGATCAGACAAGACTTCAACCGTTCTCCGTCGGACAGCTGTTCTCGATGTGTGCACAGCCGTTGTTTGTTGGCAACGCGATGCCAAGGTCCGGACCGGAGCAATAATCCTCTAAATTAAGTTTTATTTAAATCACTCAATTCCATTTGTGCTCCCGCTGGTTGGCTGGCTGGTTGTCTGGCTGTTGCTTGTTAGTTGGCGCGGTGCAATATGAGTGTGCTATGCATTGTCGTTGCTTGGGGTCATTATTTTAGGCTGCCTACTACTGATCTGTCGGGCCAGAACAAAAATAGACTTGATCAACTCCGAGCCGTAGTCAGTCAGCACATCAGCGATCGTGACGATGACGAACTATGCCTGGCCATGTCGACAGTTTGTCTGATAAATGGAATTAATGGTTGATTTGAATTTCGAGCGTGCGTGTTTCGAAACCGAAAGAGATTCCCTTTTGCCCTGTCACTTGAACGTAAACATCGACTTATTTACTTCGGTGAGAATAGACTGGCCTTGGCGTTTGCATGTTCAATCGATCCGACACTATATGGAAATGTGGGTTCGTTTGGGCTTTACGCGCGTCGTGATGGCAAAGTTCATAGCCTTTTTATTGTATTCCGACGGACTTTTTTTGTAGTGCTCCGTAGAACAAAACAAAATTAGAATATCTAATGAGCCATGAACTTCGATCGTAACGATGACTGTGAGTTTGAAATTGACTCATGAAGACGTGCGGTTTGCTTACTTTGAGTTCACTTGATTGATGCAATTGTCGGGTCGGGGCTAGCTTCTAGGTGGGGCCTAATGCATTATATTGATGGATGGCATTGTTTCGGAAAATTGACTGCATCTGTCGAGTTCTATTTAGAAACAGTTCTGACGTGAGCATAACTACTTCATTAATTTCATAGGGAATATTGCCATCAGCTCGTGATCTAAACATTCTTCTTCTTTTTGGTAACGTCCCAGTGAGAATAAAGCCTGCTTCTCAGCTTAAAGTTCTATGAGCACTTTGCAGAGCTTTTTGTGCCAATAGCTATTTCAAGGTGTATATCGTGAGGCAGACACGAAGATACTCTATGCCGAAGGGACCGAAGGAAATTTAGAATTCTCCACTCGGAGGGGAATATGGAGCCTATCTTCAGAATACAGCTCATAAATGTGTTATGAAATCATTTGCTGGGGTTAGATGCCTCATAATTGATATCTGGGCTGCTAATCGGCCAAACAACTTGTGGACAGAAAAAGAATACCAGAATTTACGATAGATCTGTCCAAGAAAAGCTGTTGCATGCGTCACATTACTTACCAAAGTGAATCCAGAGCTTGTGACTTTTCCCCCTCCCCACTAACAAAAACTCCTCCCCGTGAAAGTCGTGGAGAAGTAGAAGTGATCTCGGTTTCTAGTAGCAACGCATGTCATATTAATAGCCTTTCACTTCTAGAAATTCAGCTACAAATTTCTCAAGAAATTCCTACAAAAAAAATCAATTCCTACTGAAATTACTTAATAAATTGAAGAGGAGTTCCTCTTGCGATTCCTTTAGAAGTTTCATCATAGATTCCTTCAGTTATTTTATGCAGTAATTCCTCAAGAGAGATTCTCCAGAAGTTCCTCCGGGTATTCATCTCGTAATTTCTTAAATGATTCCTGTAGCAATCCAGATCTTTTTTTTATTATTGGTAAAGAATTCCTGGAGGAATTCCAGTGAAATTTCCATAGGGATGGGAACACTTACTTGCAAAGAGTTACACTCATTTGCTATTTTCTCAGCTTAGAAGCGTGCAATAAAAAAAAACGATTTACACCGTGTCCAATAAATTCTCATACAAAATACAAATTTACAAAATATAATTTCATTTCACATCTGTGATTCATATATTTTCAAAACGAATGTATGTATTGAAGGGCCACATAATACTGATTAAATAACGCATATGGTTTAAAATAACGTTATTTTCTATTTGTTTTTATAATCCTAGCAGTACTCTTCCGTTTTCTGAAATTCGTTTGCTCCGGCACGCGAGAAAAATGATCGAATTTTTTTTCATTTTACAGTAGCTAAATAGAGTCCATGATGTAAAATTTTGAGTTTTTAACCCAAGTATGGTACCAAAATGATGTATTAAAGCTAAAACAATACAACTTTAATGATGATATGGTAAGAAATTCGGCCCATAGTCTGATATTTTTTATCTTCTGGTCATACCTGCTACTAGCAATGTTGAGGACCTACTCAATTTGTTTCAACTTAAAATTATTACTCGTTGAAATGAGACGAAATATCAATGAAATGGCGTGCGTGCTCGACGAAATGGACTGACGACACATAAGCGATCAGCAGAGGAGGATAAAGGACAATTATTTTCAAAACATATGCTGTATTTGGTCAATAGTAAATGGCCTTTCAATAAATAAATTTACTTTGAAAATCCTAATAATAATTGGACACGGTGTATGGACGACTTTTGCCTTGTGGTTTTGTCTAAAAGTATGCCGAATAGAGTAGGGGTCGCACACATATATCAAAGTCGTGACAGAGTTGTGAAAATGACTCTCCACGAGGTGAGTATAGTTTACATTCACCTCGTGGGGAGTTGCCTTCGCAGCTCCCTCACAATTTCAGTATACGTGTGAGACTCCTACTCTGTTTGGCAAACTTTTAGACAAAACCACAAGGCAAAAGCCGTTCATACATCGTTTTTTGATTGCACGCTTCTGAGCTGAGTAAATAGCAAGTGAGTGTAACTCTTTGCAAGTGAGTGTTCCCATCCCAGGCCTGCAGAAAAACTTAAACATCGGTAAAGATTCCCAGAAAAATCTCACGAGAATCTTCCAATGTAATTTCTGTAGAAGTTTCTAGGAATTATTTCTGAAGAAATTTCGGAATCCTTCCAAGAATCCAAGGAAAAATTCCTAAAGATATCTTTGGAAGAAATACTTGAGGAATTTCTGAAAAAATGCATGGAGTAACTCCTGAAATATGAATTTCTTCTAAAATCTCTGGAAGAAGTTCTGCTGGAATTACTAAAAAATCATGAAATAAGTTCAGGAGGAATTCCTGAAGACATTCCTTGAAGAGATTTATTGAAGAATCCCTTAAGAAATTTTTGAAGGAATCGATAGAGGAATTCATGAAAGAAGCACTCATGGATACTGACCATAAACTACTTCATGATTTAAAGAAGGAGGAGGTTGACCAAAGTGTGGTAATTCTTACACAAATTTCAGAGGTCCCATACAAAAAGTGAGCCATATGAGGCAGGGATGTTGAAACTTGACAGTTTTTGCGTGACCTACTTCATGGACTTTCAATAAAAAGTCAATAGAGCCATTTTAAAAGGTTGTTTTTTTTTTCATCTGTATTAACGAGATTTTTAGCCCTAGGCTAGTTCATCTCGGGACCCACGCTTTACTTCCCTTCCAAAGGAAGAACTCACATTTTGCGAGTTTTGTCGGGAGTGGGATTCGATCCCAGGTCTTCGGCGTGATAGTCAAGTGTTCTAACCATCACACCAGGTCCGCTCCACTTTTAAAAGGTTATTTGAAGTTTTTTTTTTTGGGAAATTCTTGAAGGAACTTAAGTCATCCATAAAAACATAAAAAATAGATTATTTAAAGAAATCCTTTGAGATTTTTCTGACAGAATTCTGAACTCTTGATTTTTTGAGATATAATCGCTGGAACAATGTCTGGAATGGGGGGATGGTTTTCTGAAAGAACCCCCGGAGAAAGTCCGGAAACAATTCATTCAAGAACTTCTGAAGCCATATCCGCCCAGCGTCCTATTTATAGGACAGTCCTTTTGATGTGAATATCTCCAGAATTAAGTAAAATTTTAGATTATTTTCTTCAGAGAAGACGTTCTCCACATCATCCGTATCTTGTTCATATTGGACAATTAGTTTGTGACTGGTTCACTAGTTGGCGTAAACGATGCTGCAAAGAAACATATTGTCACGACCTATGAGCTTCATTTCCAATGCGCAAGAAATTTATTTCCCCGGATTCTTGTCAATGGTTAATAACACAGCGTAACAAAAAATAACTTTTTGTCTGGCTCAAGAGCAAACTTATGTGTCTCTGACAGATTTTGGGCCGCTGAATCCGAATCCGGGCTCAGATTTGCTCCAACACGTCACAATTTTGAGCTATACCTCAATTTATACGGCAAAATATGCGATTTCGGGCTTTTTTGACTGCAATCCATTAAACATGGAAACATTTTTTTTTAATCAATCAAAAGGTTAATTGGTCAATTAACATCTAAATTAACGACTCATGCAAAATATTTCGTTTTACCAAATCGAATTTGATAGTTTTAAGCGATTTATGCTAGGTACGATATTTCCCATACAAGTCACCCTCCAAGCCGGGGCCTGTGGCGTAGTTGGTCACACGTTCGCTTCATATGCGGATGGTCATGGGTTTGATTCCCAGCCCCGGCACCTGCAATTTTTCGTCGGTTGCTTTTCCCCCGAGAGCAACTGACACTGACCCTCTTGTGAGCCCAATGGCTCAAACCAAGGGCGTAGCCAGGGGGGGGCAGGGGGGGGCCGTGGCCCCCCCCTGACCGATCAACTATATTCTAACTTAACTGAAAAACTTAGATGATCAGAGCTGTTTTTGACTAGTAAAAATAAAATTCTCCTGCATCCTCGTATTTTTTTAATGTATGCAGGAATTCCTTCGGAAATTCTTGGAGGAATACCTTCGAAAATTCCTGAGGGTATTCTTTCGGAAATACCTGGAGGAATTCCTTTAGAAATTCCTGAAGGAATTCCATGTAAAATTCCTGGAGGAATCCCTTGGAAAATTCCTGAAAGAATGCCATCGGAAATTCCTGAAGGAATTCCTCCGGAAATTCCTGGAGCAATTGTTTCGGAAATTCCTTGGACAGTTCCTTGGGAAAATCTTGGATGAATACCTTCGGAGATTAGTGGAGGAATTCTTTCAGAAATCCATAGAGAAATTCGTGAGGAAATCCTTAGGTGAATTCCTTACGAAATTCCTGGACAAAATAATTCCAAACTTCCTGGAGGAATGCTTTTGGAAATTCCTGGAGGAATTCCTTCGGAAATTGCTGGACGAATGTCATTGAAAATTCCTGGAGGAATTCCTTCCGAAAGTCCTGGAGGAATTCTTTCGGAAAGTCGTAGAGGATTTTTTTCGGAAATACTTTTTGGATTTTTTTTTTGAAATTCCAGGAGGATTTCCATCGGAAATTCCTGGAGGAATTCTTTCAGAAATTTCGGAAGAAATTCTTACGGAAATTGCTGGACGAATTCCTTTGGAATTCCAGGAGGAATTCCTTTAGGAATTCCTGGAGGGATTCTTTCGGCAATTCCGGGAGAAATCCCTTCGAAAACTGCTGGGCGAATTTCACTGGAAATTCCAGGAGGAATTCCTTCGGAAATTCCTGCAATAATTTCTTCGGCAATTACTGGATGAATTCCTTCGGA
The DNA here is from genome assembly GCF_035046485.1 of Aedes albopictus. Lineage (NCBI taxonomy): Eukaryota > Metazoa > Arthropoda > Insecta > Diptera > Culicidae > Aedes > Aedes albopictus. Next base: position 514,836,311 of record NC_085137.1, on the reverse strand, counting down.
AATTGCTGGACCAATTCTTTTGGAAATTCCTGGAGGAATTCCTTCGGAAATTCCTGGAGGAATTCCTTCAGAAATTCCTGGAGGATTTTTTTCGGAAATTCTTTTTAGATTTTTTTTTTGAAATTCCTGGAGAATTACCGTCGGAAATTCCTAGCAGAATTCCTTCGGAAAATCCTGAAGGAATTCTTTCGGAAATTCCGGGAGGAATTCCTTCGGAAATTCCATTAGGAATTCCTTTAAAAATTCCTGGAGGAATTCTTTCAGAAATTTCGGGAGGAATTCTTTCGGAAATTGCTGGACGAACTCCTTTGGAGATTCCCGGAGGAATTCATTCGGAAGTTTCAGGAGAAATTACTTTAGGAACTCCTGGAGGAATTCTTTCGGAAATTTCTGAAGGAATTCCATCGGAAATTGCTGGAGGAATTCCATTGGAAATTCCTGGAGGAATTCCTTCCAAAATTCTTGGAGGAATCCCTTCGCAAAATCCTGGAAGAATTCCTTCTGAAATTTCTGGAGAAATTCCATCGGAAATTCGTGAAGGACTTCGTTCGGAAATTACTGGAGGAAATTGCTGGACGAATTCCTTTGGAGATTCCTGGAGGAATTCATTCGGAAATTCCAGAATGAATTTCTTCAGGAATTCCTGGAGGAATTCTTTCGGAAATTCCGGGAGGAATTGCTTCGGAAATTCCTGAAGCAATTCCCTCAAAAAATTCTGAAAGAATTCCTTAAAAATTTTCAGAATTCTTGGAGGAATCCCATCGCAAATTCCTGGAAGAATTCCTTCGGAAATTCCTGAAGGAATTCCTTCGGAAATTCCTGAAGGAATTCGTTCGGAAATTCCTGAACGAATTCCTTCGATTATTTCTGGAGGAATTCCTTTGGAAATTCCTTGGGGAGTTCCCTCGAAAAGTCTTGGATGAATACCTCCGGAAATTTCTGGAGGAATTCTTTCAGAAATCTATAGAGAAATTCCTGCGAAAATCCTTGGATGAATTCCTTAGGACATTCCTGGAAAAAAAAAATCATTCCAAATTTCTTAGAGGAATGCTTTTTATGATTCCTGGAGGAATTCCTTCGGAAACTACTGGACGAATTCCTTTGGAAATTGCAGGAGGAATTGCTTCGGAAATTGCTGGAATAATTTCTTCGGAAGTTCCTAGAGGTATTCCTTCGGATATTCCTGGAGATTTTTTTCGGAAAGTCTTTTTGGATTTTATTTTTGGAAATTCCAAGAGGAATTCCCTCGAAAATTCTTGTAGGAATTTCTTTACAAATTCCGTTAGGAATTCCTTCAAAAATTCCTGGAGGAATTCTTTCGGAAATTCCGGGAGGAATTCCTTCGGAAATTGCTGGACGAATTCGCTTGAAGATTCATGGAAATTCCTGCAGGAATTCTTTCGGATTTTCTTCGGAAATTCCTGGAGAAATCCCTCCGGAATCTCTTGGATGCATTCCTTCTGAAATTCGTGGAGCAATTATTTCGGAAATTCCTGGAGGGATTGCTTTAGAGATTCTTGGAGAAATTTCTTAAAAATTCCCGGAGGAATTCCATTGGAAATTCCTGGAGGAATTCCTTTGGAAATTCATTCGGAAATTCCTGGAGAAACTCTTTTGGAAATTCCTGAAGGATTTTTTTTTGGAAATTCCAGGAAGAATTCCTTCAGAAATTCCAGGAGAAATTCTGTCGGAAATTCCTGGAGAAATTCCTTTGGAAATTTCCAAAGGAATTTCTCCATGATTTTCCGATGTAATTCCACCAGGAATTTTGCGAAAGAAATTCCTTCAGGATGTTCCGAATGAATTCCCCCATGTGTTTCCGAGAGAATTCCTCCAGGAATTTCCGTGGCAATTTCTCCAGGAATTTCGGAGGGAAATCCTCCAGGAACTTCCGGAGAAATTCCTCCAGGAAATTTTGGAAAAATTCCTCCACAAATTTCTGGAGGAATTACTCTAGGAATTTCCGGAGGAATTCCTCCAGGAATTTCCAAAAGAATTCTTCCAGGTATTTTCAAGGGAATTCCTCTTGGAATTTTCAAAGGATTTCCTCCTGATATTTCCGAAGGAATTCCTTCATGAATGTCCGATGAAATCCCTCCATGAATTTCCGAAGGAATTCCTCCAGAAATTTTCCGACGGGATTCCTCTACGAATTTCCGAAGAAATTCTTCTAGGAATTTTCAAAGGAATTCCTCTTGGAATTTTTAAAGGATGTCCTCCTGGAATTTCCGAAGGAATTACTCCATGAATGTCCGAAGAAATTCCTCTATGAATTTCCGAATGAATTCCTCCAGGAATTTTGCGAAGGAATTTCTAAAGAATTTTCCGAAGGAATTCTTACATGAATTTTCAAAGGAATTCCTCCAGAAATTTTCAGACGGAATCCCTCCACGAATTTCCGAAGAAATTCCTTGAGGATTTTCCGGAGGAATTCCTCCAGGAAATACCGAAGGAATTTCTCCATGAATTTCCGAAGGAATTCCTCCAGGAATTTTGCGAAGGAAATCCTAAAGCATTTTCCGAAGGAGTTCCTCCATGAATTTCCGAAGGAATTGCTCCAGAAATTTTCCGAAAGAATTCATTCACGAGTTTCAGAAGAAATTCCTCCACAAATTTCCAAAGGAATTCCTTCAGGAATTTCCTGAGAAATTCCTTCATGAATTTCCGGATGAATTACTTCAGAAATTTCCGGAGAAGATCCTCCAGGAATTTGCGAAGGAGATCCTCCAGGAATTTTCAAAGAAATTCTTTCTGCAATTTGCGAAGGAATTCCTCCTGGAATTTCCGAAGGAAATCTTCCAGCAATTTCCGAAGGAATCCCTCCTGGAATTTCCTAGGGAATTCTTGCAGTAATTTCCGGTGGAATTCCTCCACGGATTTTCAAAGGAATTTCACCTGGAATTTTCAAAGGAGTTCCTGCCGGAATTTCCGAAGGAATTCTTTCGTGAATGTCCGATGGAATTCCACCAGGAATTTTCGAAACAATTTCGCCAAGAATTCCTTCACGAATTTCCGCAGGAGTTCCTCCATAAATTTCAGAAGGAATTCCTCCAGGACTTTTGCGAAGGAATCGCTCAAGAGTTTTCTGAAGGAATTCCTCCATGAATTTCCGAAGGAATTCCTCCAAAAATTTCAGGAAGGAATTTCTCTAGGTATTTCCGAAGGAATTACTCCAGGAATTTCCGAAGAAATTCCTCCAGGAATTTTCAAAGGAATTTCTCCTGGAATTTTCAAAGGATTTTCTCCTGAATTTCCGAAGGAATTCCTCTACGAATTTCCAAAGAAATCCCTCCCGAAATTTCCAAAGAAATTTCTTATGGATTTGCTCCATAAATTTAAATACCTCCAAAAATTTCCGAATGAATTCCTCCAAAAATTGTTGATGGTTGTCCTTAGGATTTTCTCACATAATCCCTAAACGTGTTTCTGAAGGAATTTTTGAAGAAGTTTCTCAAGTTTTCATAGGAGTTTCGCAGTACATTTTTGAAGGAATTTCTTGAGGAATTTCCGAAGAAACTTCTCAAGGATCTTTCGCTGGAATTCCTTGAGGAATTTCGTAAAGATTTATAAAAAAAACCGAAAAAAATCCTCAACGAACTTATCGAACAATTTCTCACAAAATTTCAGAAGGTATTCCATAAGACATTTCAGACATATGTCAAACAAAATCCAAACGAACTCCTTTAACAATTTCCAAATTTTCCTTATCAAGGCATTTTTGAAGGAACTCTTCAAAGAATTTCCGAATGAGTTCCTCTAGGAAATAAAAAATCACAAAAAGCATTTCTTCAGGAATTTTCGAAATATTTTTTCAAGGAAGTTTTGAAAGATTTTTAAAGAAATACCTTATGGAATTTCAGAAGGGATATCTCAAGAGACTTTTAGTGATTTTTTTTTCAATATTTTCGAAAGAATTGCTTCAGGAATTTGGGAAGGAATTCTCACAGAAATTTCCGGATGAATTCTTCCAAGAATTTTTGAAGGCATTCCTCAAGGAATTTTCGGAAGAATTCCTCACGAAAACTCCGAAGGAGTTCCTCAAGCAATATTCTTAATCTATTTCAAAGAAATTCCTCAAGGAATTCTCGAAGAATCTTCTAAAGGGAATCGTAGAAGAACTCTCGAAGGAATGTCTTATGGAATTTCTCAAGGAGCTTTAGAAATGAAGGAATTCCTCATGAAATTTATGAAGAATTTGTCAAGGAATTTCAGGTGGAATTCCTCATGGATTTTCGAAATAAATTCCTGAAATTATTTTTAATTGATTCCTTTAAAAATTTCCGAATGCATTCCTCTAGCAACTTCCAAAGATATTCCTCCAGGAATTTCCGAAGGAATTCCCGTAATTCCGAAGGAACTCATTAAAGGATTTTTCGAAGAAATTTCTCCAAAAATTTCTTAGGGTATTCCTCAAGGAAAGGAATCTTAGTTTGATTGGAATTATTGAAAGAATTCCCGGAGAATTTCTTAAAGTATTTTCTGGAGCTTCTCAAACGGATTTCTGGTTGAATTAAGAATAATATTGGTAAAGAATTACTTGGGAAATTCTCAAAAGAATGCATGGTGAAATTCGTAATAAAACTTCTGGAGGAATTATTGAAGAAATTTCTGAAAGTATTCCCAACGGAACTACTGCAAGTTTTCCGAAGGTGTTTTCTTCTGGAATATCTACATTAAAATTACCTGGAAAAATATTAAAGAAATTTCTGGAGAAACTGCTGGATAAATTCAAATTCATGATGGCATTTGTTAAGAAATTCCTGAAGCAATATCTTGAGGAATTCCTCAGGATTACAATCATATATGATTCTTCCATTGAACCATTCCTGTTAATCACCCATATTTCATACTTCACTTTTTTTTATATGATGAAGTATTTGAACTCCTTGTTACTGCAAAGTGGTTTTCAGTTTAAGGGTGCTCGCCCCCCTCTGGCCGAAAAGCTGGCTACGCCCTTGGCTCAAACGGACCCGGATACCTGGACATTGGCGAACCGCTACTCATAATGGACCCCCAATCGGACTGGAAAGGAACAACGGCCATCCATCATCATCCTTGTGCTCATCATTCTACTAGGTATAAAGTAGAAAAATTGAAAGCAGCAGAAAGGCAACCAGTTCGATAAAGTAGAATAGAATCTAGGCGCTGTACAAAAATGTAAGTGCAGCTGTCAATTGAAAATTGCTCACGTAGTGCCCCAGTGGACAATAGAGCTGTAAATTAGGTTAAGTGATTAAGAATAAAAAAAAAAGTTACCCTCCAAAAGTTGCATGCAAGTTTTCATACTAACATAAAATGCTTAAATCTATCTAATTTGATTTGGTAAAACGAAATATTTTGCATGAGTCGTTAATTTAGATGTTAATTGACCAATTAACCTTTTGATTGATTAAAAAAAAATGTTTCCATGTTTAATGGATTGCAGTCAAAAAAGCCCGAAATCGCATATTTTGCCGTATAAATTGAGGTATAGCTCAAAATTGTGACGTGTTGGAGCAAATCTGAGCCCGGATTCGGATTCAGCGGCCCAAAATCCTACGGATACACATAAGTTTGCTCTTGAGACAAAAAAATGTTGCGCTGTGTAATTTATAGTTCATGTCTTCGTCAGAGTTGTTTATCAATACATACCGTGCGAGCACCATATTATAGACAGCTCCATATTCTGAACAGTCGGCTAACGCAAAATAGATTTTCCTTTTATGAAGCATATATTGAATCGAGAGTTGAGGTGTTAATTTTATTAAGTCCCTCTATTATCCAATCGTTACAAAACATATAGTTTTTGACTGAACTGCGAACGTAGAGAATGTGTTTGTACATTGTAAGTAACACTATGTGTTCAGAATTAGGACCACGGCTTCTTATGGTGTCCATAATTAGGAACACGTCGTCCACAAACAAAAATATGTCTAGATCAGAGACTGGAAGTTATTATAAGATTTAATTTATTTTATACATTTAGCTAGACAACAAACACACTTGATGGTAATGTGAAGCATTATCTCTAGCAACTAGAACTTCCATTTATTATAGTGTTTGTTGTGAGATTCCCTTAACCGTTCAGAATATGGGTACCTCACGGTACAAAAGTCAATGTACATATGTATGCATATTGTATGTTTGTCTATTTGTATGTTTATATGTATGTATGTATGTATGTTACGGCATAACTATGGAATGCGGCAAGCAGTTTCAATCAAATTCGGCATACACATTCCTTAGGTTATTGAAGTGATTATAGGGGTATTGGGATTGAAGAAGGCGGTTAAGGTTCCAAGATGTCTGCCAAAACCCCAGAATGTATGCTATTTAACTGCAATGTGTCTTCGAATAATATGTATTTTGGGTATCCATCGATAAGGTTTGATGAGTAGAAGTCAAAAATCGATATTTGATGCCAATTCAAAATCCAATATAGCGGACCTCACTCCAAGATGGCGCCAATGAAAGCTGGTTTGAGCTATGATAACATGCAATATAGGTATTTATCGATCGGACTTGATAAGTAGAAGTAAGAAATAGATATATGACACCATTTTGAAATCCATTATGGCAGACCACAGTTCAAGATGGCGGCCATGAGTTATGGTTTGAGTTATAGCATGCAAATGGGTATCTATTGATCGGGCTTGATGAGTAGAACTCGAAAATAAATATCCGACGCCATTTTGAAATTTAAGATGGTGGACCATAATCCAAGATGGCGGCCACGAAATGTTTATTTGAACTATGACATCATGCATAGGTATCTATCGGTCGTTCTCGATGAGTAGAAGTTAAAATGCGATATTTGATGCTATTTTGAAATTCCAGATGGTGGATTATAATCTAATATGGTGGCCACGGAATGATAATTTGAGCTATGATACCATGCAATATGGCATCAATTGGGCTTGATCAGTAAAAAGGGTGAAGGCTGGGTTAATGGTAGGGTAGAGGGTTAGGGTAGATGGTAGGATGAAAGATAGTGTAGAGCGTATGGTGAAGGATTAGGGTACACGGTACGGTAGAAGGTAAAGTGGAGGATAGGGTATGGTAGATAATAGGGTACAGGGTAAGGCAGAAGGTAGGGTTGAAGGTTAGGATAGAGCTTAGGATACAGATTTTGAATAGAGGGCAGAGAAGCAAAGAAAATGAAATTTTGAAACGGTCGTTGCAGTGTTGAGTGATTGTGTAGCTAAAATAAAAATTCTCAAAATTGTTCAACTAGCGAACAGCATGCATGAAAAGTCCATCTCTCCTCCCATGGACAAATCAGGAGAAATTATTCATGACAGTAGACAGTTGACAATACAATCCCTGAAGAAGGCCACAACCAAAAAGCCGAAACGTCGGAACAGTATAAAATACTTGTTTTGACTTAGTGACTGAGAAAGCCAATCCAAAATAATAGGTAAGGATTAGATAAGATGAGATTTCTCGAGATAGGATTTTTTCCGGGGTTTCTTCAGGCATTTGAGAATCTTCCAAAGATTCCTCCCGGGATACCTTCAGATGTTCCTTCCGAAATTGCTGTGGGGATTACTCCTACGACCTCTTCGGGGATTTCTGCAGGGATTGCTTTAGGAAATTCTTTAAGAGTTCTTTTAGTTATTCTATTCGAAATTCCTTCAGGGGTTGAACTTCTTCAAAGATTATTCCGGAATTCTTGCTGTTATTACATTACAAAAAGAAATCTCTGATTTGAAAAATCTTGAAAGCATTGTTTTAGATTTTTTGCCGGCATTTCTTCATGGATTCCTGATACCCCGTAACGTGGGTAGATCACCTTAGAATGGCGCGTTGCGGTGTAAGATCTACCAAATCAAATTTTGATCTTGATATTTACCGTATTTTTAAATATTCCAAGATCAAAGTTTGATGCTCCTTTCCTTGTGTTTTGTAGTATTTGTGTTTCAATGTACTGCTAATTAACATTTTATTTCAGTAGGATTCAGGTAAATGTATCGTACGATATAAATAATATTTTAAAAATATGTAACTGTGGCGAGCGTATCACTAATATGTAGCTTATTTGACGTACGATGTTAATATTATTTTATAGTTCAGATTATCAACCGCAGAATCTAGTAATTCAACCAAATGCCAACAAGATGACTAGGAAACCAGGATGAATTGGGCAGACAACTGATTCGAAGCAGTCTAACAATGGTGTGCCTGAACGTTAACCAAGCGTATCCTGTGGAGTTTACCCTTCCACTAACAACACCCAAATTCCCGTGACACCTAGGCCTGAGAGATCGTAGAGTTGTCTACATTTTTCATAGGTGTCCAAAACTAACCATCCTTTCTCATTCCTCAGCAGTCGCAAGGACGTGGCCAGGACAGTGCTCGACCATTGGAGGATTGCGTCAATCTTGTCTAAGAGTCAGAGATTAGTCCCAAATCTTTGTGCTTTGGTTCGGACGGGAAGGAGGCAACCCTCATAACAGCGGTCTAGGACTGTACCACCTACGAATTTGTGCGACTCGCTTAATGCTAATGCTAATGCTAATGCTAATGCATTTCTTCATGGATTCCTGATGAAATTACTTCACAGATTCCTGCTGGTAATCTTTCATATTCAGAGAATTCTAGTGTAATTCTTTCAGGTGCCGGAATTCCTGCTGGTGTTCCTTGAAAGATTCCTCTCGGATTTTTTTCAGGGATTTCTCTCGGGATTTCACTCGAGATTTCTCCAATATCAGATGTCGAGGACCCACATTGAAGAAATTGTTTGGAACTAAACCATAGATTTCATTTTTTTTTCGTCAAATCATGTTTATTTTATTGGATCTTGACCTTTGAGAACAAATTTATTTAAAGATTTATATTGTGAGACACCTTGGGCGTTAACGTGTTAAGGTGATACTGGAACCATTTTCTCATGAATATGAAAAATACGACCAGTTATCAGCGCCAGCAACTCCCTACGAAGGAACACGCAAAGAGAGCAAAGACTGTTTCTCATCGGTTGGTTGGCTTGTGAATCAAACTGACTGGTGATCATTCATTCACACTTGCTGCGGCAAGTATGAAGATACGGAAATGATACAGTGGATTTATTTGTTGCTCAAAACTTGTAAAACAACAATTTTGTTAGTATGGGAATGTTATAATTGTACTATTATAATCGATTTGAATGGAGTTTATGTCATTTGCACTGTAAAAACGGGATAAAAACTTGAATACATGTGAGTTTTCGAAGGATTTCTATCGACAAAAAAGGCGGTTTATACAAATTCAACTAACTGTAATTCAAGTGTATCGCGCCGTAAAATCCGATCTCATACAGTATCAAATGGGCACTGACTTCGTTAAATCTATATAAGAATTCAAGAGAGAGGATTCAAAAAAATACACTAGGGTTGTTCATTATAATAATTCATCCGACATACATTATGACGTATACGCCTGTAAAGAGGAAGATTCACAGAGCCACCACGCTGCTGAACTATCGTTTCTCATTCTCAGTAATGAGTTTGGTTGCTCGTGCTTCCACTTGCTTCTGAAGCATGTTAGTCAATAAAGGCATATATTTACCGCTCTGGGTTGAAATGCGCCGGTCAAAAACGAACAGATTTTGCTTCGTTTGGAGAAAAACGCTTCATTTTTCTAGCACTGCATGCAGGTATGTGATTTATAATGATCCGGCCAATTTTCTGGTTTTGACGATCGACATGAATATCATCGGTAGAACATTTGGCAGGTTTTACTCAATTTAGTGTTGTGTGGTTTTAGTGTGTACAAATGTGTTTTCATCTCCTTGGAGTCTATGATGGTGTTATGGACTTCCGTTGCTGTTGTTGTACGGTGTGTTAGAAACTGTGTTTATGGAGAGCACAATAGTATGATTTTCACGGTATCCAGTCAGTTTGTTTGCTTCTTGGTTGATGGCGATCCGTCGGGAGCGTGAGGTAACTAAAAGCTCAACATTGCTTATAGGTTTCATTGGAACTGTTGTTGTAGTTATTCGATAGCAATTCGACCTACAAGCGACCTGCTAATGAATGTGGCCTCTCAGCAAAATTCCACCTGTGTTGTCAGTCCCTGGCTGCCGATACGATGCGTTGTGTTCGAACTGTAATTTTCGGTACGCGACGACGACGTGTCATTATTATCGTCGCCCGGCACGGAAAGAAACTATGCCAGGAATGCAGTTTGCACTGCCATCAGCAATCACGACATTAGACTCCGACTCGAAGTGTGTGGGTTGAAGTGTACTTTGCTACGCCCGCTTCGGTGTTGTACTTCTCTGAGTACTATTGCACGTTACTACTACATCGACTACTAGCAAGCTGAGATTCGTTTGACTTTGTGCTGCTGTGGAGTGATCATTGGCGACAACTTGCTGGCGACGACGTCAACCATTGATTGCATGCACCAGTCATGAGTCATCCGACAGCCGTAGCGGCGGTGGAGTGCGCCAAAGTCCTCCCCCAGGTCTTGGATGTTTCACTCAGAGTCTCGTACACAGAACGCGTGCTGTAATCAATGCTCCTCGCGGAGATAATTATTGTTTGCGAGATGGAGAAATAAAGAAACATTCTTCAATGTGCTGAGGTGATGTGTAAATGTTCGATTTCCTTATTGCCTCACCGATAATGGTACTGCTGCGCCTCAGCTGCGGGGGTTGTTCAGACCAATCAATCAATGGCCTCTTATGGCACCTTTGTTCTAAAATTGGTGTCTAACGTCTAAATTTAATGAAATGTCTATTCCTAGAAGTTCGGTTCGATTACCCAGCCCTTAGGCATCCGGACCAGAAACATAAATATTTATATTCAAATTGCGCGCCGCTGGCTTTGCTAATGACCCTTGTTCTAAGCCTTTGGGGGAGCGTTTAGGAGGTGGCGCAAAATTCCACGATCAGAATAACTGTTTCCCACGGTTTCTCCCACCGCACTGCATTATTAGACAGCAGCTAGTATAGAGGGGTAGAACTGGCGCTGCATTTATATTGCACCCAGTCAGTGCTGTGTGCGCGATCGTGAGTGGCAAATGGCAGCAGTATGCAATTACCCGAAAGGTAGATTTAGCATTAGCAGCGACCCAATCGAACCGGAGAATGCGAGGATCGAATGAGCTGGAGTTGCTGAGGTCCGGCTTTGTAGAATCGATAGACAGCGCCTGGTGGTCGCGAGACATTTAAGGTCCAAGCTGGTAGAGAGATTTATGGCGCCTAATCAAAGTTTATTCGATATGTTGGTGCTAAGGAGGAATAATGGGAGCAGATCCTGACTTGGCATTTAATTGAAAGGCTCCGAGCTTCGAATAGATTTGTACAATTATCATAATGTACCATTTTAGAAAAGTTAGTAAAGCCAAATTCAATGTTTGTAAAATTATGTATTCTAAATAAAAAAGAAAAATATTAATATCAGGGAGCATAAACGTTTAGGTTGATAGGGGCAAAGATCAGAGTATGACGTTTAATGATCGTGTAGCTACAATTAAAGTATGATTGAATTGATCAACAGATTTTCAAACATACTTCTTCCAAATGATCTGAATACCCGAGTTATCCAAAGGACATAGGGACGTCACAAAACATATTTCGCCAACTGTTGGTGATTCTAGACCACACTACTTTCCATTCCTTTTCCACTAAGAAGAACACCTTCCCGCGACAATTTTGAAGAGCAAAGGTATAATCGGTTTTTAAGGCTTTTTACGGCTTCATCGGCATCGACAGCCATGTTGGATATATGGCTCGAAATTTCAAAGTGATAATTCTCTGCTACTAAAGCGAATATTCGTATGAAAAAGTATCATCCTATTTGCTCACTCGCAGTGATTGCGATGATACTTTTTCTGCTGCGTTGCTACAGAATTGACAGTTTTTTTATCACTTCAAAAACGCGAGGAAAATAATCATGGAAAAGCAAAAAGTCAATGATTCGTTTGAAAACTTCGTGATGCATCATGACACCTTAAGTAGTAACGGATGTCGCACTAACGTTTCCTCTCTTCCCGATGACGGTAAGGACGTGGCCGGCGCCTTTATTTATTTTATAAAGCCTGTACTCTCCTATATGCACATGCTTACCACAGGCTCCATATGTTGATTTTATATGCAATTTGGATTGTTCTAGTCAATTACGTAGCGACTACGGTGATGCATGCCCATTTTCATTTTAAGATTTCTTGGGGTTTCGGAGGATTCTCGGAGTTACAGAGATGTTTAACAAGAGTTTATTAGGGAATTTGTATATGGTTTTCGAACGTTTTAGTAAGCTTTCAATGGGGTTTCTGGGTTATTTCTATGGGATTTCAAAGCGTACCAAGGGATTTCAAGTTGTTTTGTCGGGTTTTTCTGAGACTTTCAGAGAAGTTCAAGAAGAGTTTTAAGGCGTTTCAAGGTTTACGAACGCCCATGATAACGCCCCTGAAAATTTCTACTCCCTGAAATCCTTAGAACGCCCACAAAATCCCTTGAACGCTAGTGAAACATCCTGAAATGCCCTGGAACACCTTTGCAACGCCGCCGATATCCATCGAAACCCCTTGAATCGTTTGCTAAACCACCTAAGCCTACTGAAATGTCCCTGATACCCTTTGGAACACCCCTGAAACCTCTTCAACACTTTTGATATGCTTCTGAAACTTCTTCAAAACTCCTAAAATGCGTTTGTACCTTTAATTCAGCTCTCTAATGCTTATCCTTAGACAGATACGCGTATTCCGACTACCACTTGTAATCTTCCTCATTGTCAGTTATCTTCTGGATAACTGTGAAGTGGATAACTGAAACTGAGGAAGACTACGAGTGGCAGTCGAAATACGCGTATCTGTTAAAGAGTAAGCATTAAAGGGCGGTATTGAATGGTACAAAACTGATTACACTTATTCACATAGAACATTCTGCAGTTCGAAAAGTCGGTAAAACATCTTGAAACACATCTGAAACCTTTGAAACTCTCTGAGAACCTTTGTAATACTCATGTAATGCTCCTGAAACCCCCTAGAACAAACCTGACATGTCCTTTGAAACTTCTGCAAGTCCCCTGAATCCCCCTGAAACCCATGGAACGCTCCTGAAACGCCTCTGAAATATCCCGCAAGCAACCTCTGAAAATCATGGATGACTTTATCAAGCCTACAAGTTTAGTAGAAATGCCTCTTTGCAAATTTCAGTATGCTTATCAATCGGGTAAATCATTACATAACGGCACTGCAGTCGTTGGTGAGCAAAGTTGAGAAATCGCTTTAAGCCAAGGAAGTAGCCGTGGTTGCTTTTCTCGACATTGAGGGAGCATTCGACAATGCATCCTACAACTCCATGCGTTCAGTGATGGAAGCAAGGGGCTTGGATAAATGCATTATTGAATGGATAATATCTATGCTTGAAGATCGGGAGATTTCTACTGATCTCGGAAGTGCGCAACTATCTGTTAGATCTATGAAGGGCTGTCCTCAAGGAGGAGTACTATCGCCCTTACTGTGGTCGTTGGTAGTGGACGAACTCCTTAAAAAGCTAATGAATCAAGGTTTTGAGGTGATAGGATACGCAGATGATGTGGCCATTTTGGTACGTGGGAAATACGATACTACCCGAGCAGAGGGGAATATCAAATTAATAACTACGAAATCACAAAACCTGTTTTTATATCTTGTTTTGTTATTATTGAATTATCAAGGCATTACGTTTCCATAACATGTTTTGTTGGACAATCTTATTTTGTTATGACCAATCAATTGGTATGCAGCCCTTAAATAACATTTCAATATTACATTCTGTTGTGGAACAAGTTTGGTTATTATTGTATTATTGAGAGTGCACAAATACTTTATGGTATTGCTATCTAAACTAAAACAAATTTTGAAACAAAACCTACGTCATTCTACAACGTTATTTACAGCATTTGAGGGAAAGCAACTGCATATTCACTCATCAATTTGTCTTCCTCTTCCATTTATCATTACATCCAAACTGAGACAAAGTGCATACCCCATATCACTAACTAATATTCCGTGGGAAAAAGTTTGCATAATGCACCAGAAAAACTGTTTAACGATTTTTTGAAAAGTGCGCAAAGTTAGGCCCTACGTGCGCAAAGTATGGTACGCTTACGGTATCACATTTGATAAGAGATGTGGTATATTACGTGACATGGAGGTGCTGTAATGTGTACAAAACAAAGTCCCTGCTGGGCGGCGCGAGGTTTTGCTAAATTTCTGAAATTGACTGAGTTGTAGCTGAAAAGTACCCAAAATACCAGCCACTGCCCAAGTCCTATCCCTATCCTATCCCTATCACACAGGAGAAGATTTTAAAATGCCTCTATAAAATCTAAAACAAAATCTAATTAGAAACGGTTTCATGTACGGTGTAAGACTTTGGACGGACTACATATTGAACGTATAAATTTAAATTTAACATTTTTTTCTTGGTAAGGTACTTAATTTGTACCAATCACCAATTGGGTTTTTAAATTAAGAATAATATATTGATTTTTTGATTTTATTCGAAAGAGCACCTTTTTATAAGCCAGTATGATTTTTTTCAGATTTTTAAAACTTTATTTTGATACCTAAATTCAATTACAAAAAGATTTTTTGAAATCACCTTTTGACAGCTGGGCAACTGCTTGACAGCTCCGCCCAGTACGAAATGCGACGAGGGGTGATTCGACAAATCGCTCCCATACAAACTTTAAATCGATTTTTAAATAGGTTCCCGGGTACCAAAGTTCATGAAAATTTGGATTTCGGCTCAGTTTGGCATGTAGATTGTGAATATGGAATTATCTCAACACCACTAAAGAAGCCAATTGCAGCTGGTTTATGGAAAATTCCACGTGTATGGCAATTCAGTAACAAATTTTGAAAACGACGTATAATCAATGCTACACCATTGATTATACGTCGTTTTCAAAATTTGTTACTGAATTCAGGTTTTTTCTTAACTCACGATGACCAGATCGGTTCAGTCGGATTTGTTTTTGATGGAAAAAATAAATCTGGATCAAATGAGATCAATATTGTCAAAATCGGAGAAAATTTATCGCAGATATAACCATTACATAGTTTACCTGCTTTATTTTATTGTCTGCTGTTTCATATTATGAAGTAAAAAATAAAGGCATTGCAATATCTAGAAATTTCATCAGACTCTTCCGTATTTTTTATTTTATTCATTGCTATAATTTGAGTTTTGGGTAAATATAGCATCATAGCTATTGATATGTTTATCTTTGTATTAATTTCCTTCTTTCAATATCCCAGTCCCGTTACGGTGCCAAATTCCTATCACTTTTCTACGATTCCCAATTCTTATAGGTTAAGTATAATTTTAGCTTCAAAAAGTGATACATCTGCAAATGAGTTTTTTTTTGTCTCAAAATTGAGTAAACTTAGTTGAATTTATACGTCATTTTAACAGTACTGCTATTCTAACCTCTAATTATAACGTCAAAAAGTACCGAACAGACTATGTATTACGAAGTAATGAATGTTAGTGAGAGTGGAGATAGCAAATATGGTACCTACTAAATAATTCTAATCAATAAAAATGTCAACTATACAGACAATTCTGCTCAATTGGTGATTGCATTTGTCTATTATAACTTTTTCCTTTCGATCTATTATTATTCGATCATATATTGTTTGACATTATGTCATAAATATCTTTTTTCATTACTCAAAATAATCCTAAACAGAATAAAACTAAACAGCATCTGCAGAAGTAATCATATCGGCATATGATATAATTACCTTTTACCTTCGCTCACGTAGGTACGTGTATAATCGCCGTTCTCACAACGCGAACAAAACAAAAAATAAAATAAAAATCATCTCCGTCCGGAAAGAATCTTTGTCGCCGCCAAAATACACCCCATGACGAAGCTCAATCATAAATAGTCGACTACCTAGAACTTTTTCATCGTTCTTTTTACTCCTTGGAAATAGCCGACGACGGGCCATGCCACCACTGTTATTAGTGTTTCAGTGCGCATGTCTGCGCACCGCGATTGCGCTGTTGGTAAGAGAGAGAGGTTCATTGTTTGATCTTGCATTCAAATCTCTGTCTATTTTAGTCCTGCGACTGGCAAACATGAAATGAGGGAATGGGGAAACTGGCAATAGGGAATCGCGCTACTTGGGCGGTGGCTTCTATATTCGTCTGTTTTCCACTATAACTCAGTCAATCTTGAACCAATTGACACAATTCTTGGAATGCGGTGAGATAGGTATAGTATCTACCCGTGTACAAAATTTCAAGTCAATCGGTTCAAAATTGACCGAGTTACAGTGGAAAACAGACGAAAATAACAGACGAAGAAAACCACCGCCCAAGTAGCGCGATAGAACCAGTAAAGCTTCTATCGTCCCTCACTGCAAGTGCTGTGATAGCCGCATTGGTAAAGGCGACTGAAAATTTACGATAGCAGGATTGGAGGTTCAAATCCCGTTCATGTTTGTAAGTTTTATAATGAAATCGAATTTTTTTTTATGTGACCTATTATTTTCTAAAAATAGAATAACACACTTAAAATCATTACCCAAAAATGAGTAAAAAAAGTTAGTTTTTACCCTAATTTTGCTTTCGGAATGTTATCAATAACTCTTTAATATCAAAATTTGTTATTGAAATATTTCCCAAATTCACTGTTATTAAGTTGTTATTGCCACTAACAAAACATGTTATTAAATTGATTTTTCAGGAACAAATTTTTGTTATGTGACTTGTTATTTTGCCGCTTATGACAGACAAGTTTATAACTCAATATGTTATGTTAATAACATGAAAATTACTAATTCCATTATGCAGTTATTTTGCCTAAATAACGCATTTTGTTATGCTGTTGTTATTCTCTTCTGCTCGGGTACGATTTCAAATCGGCTCCAACATGCGCTGAATGTTACTCTCAAATGGTGTAGGAAAGAGAGATTAAGCGTAAACCCTTCCAAAACTGTTATTGTTACTTTTACCAGAAGGAAAAAAAATACATCTTACTCAGCCTCTTATGGATGGAGTTCAAATTCAGTTCTCGGAAGAAGTTAAACATCTCGGTGTAACTTTAGACAAAAGACTGGACTGGAATACTCATCTAAATAAGGTAATAACTAAGGGTACTAATGTCCTTTGGGTCTTCAATAAGGCCTTGGGGAAAACCTGGGGACTGCGACCAAACATGACAAACTGGATCTACGTAGCAATAGTCCGGCCAAAAATTACATATGCTTCACTTGTATGGTGGCCTAAAACAACCGAGGTAACCGCTCAAAAGAAGCTTGGCAAGCTTCAAAGACTTGCATGTATTTCAATTACAGGGGCAATGAAAAGCACACCATCTGTTGCATTAGATGCTATTCTCAATATGTTACCATTGCATCAGTTTGTTCAACTGCAAGCGGCAAAAAGTGCCCTGCAGTTTCTGCGTCACAATAAACTGCTAGAAGGTGATCTTGTAAGACATTTGAAGATCGTTAGAGACTTCAATTTAAGCTCAGATGTTAAAACAGTAGAGGATTGGATGATTACGAAGATCAACTATGATGTTCCCTTTAATGTGGTTAAACCAAGCCGCTACATTTGGGATTCTGGTGGGCCAAGTTTACGTCCAGGTTCTATTGTGTTTTATACTGATGGGTCTAAGATGGGTGGTAATACTGGTGCTGGAGTTTTTGGTCCCGGTATAAGTAGAGCTATACCAATGGGGTGCAGTCCCACTGTGTTTCAAGTAGAAATTCAAGCCATATTAGAGTGTGCTAATACTTGTCTGAGGAGAAATTACAGGTTTGCAAAAATCAGCATCTTCTCAGACAGTCAAGCTGCTCTTAATGCGCTTAAGGCATTCACGTGCCAGTCCAAGCTAGTGTGGGAATGCATTCTTTCTCTGAAGGAGTTGGCCAGTAGGAATGAAGTAACATTATACTGGGTGCCCGGCCATAGAGGAATTCAGGGAAATGAAAACGCCGACAATTTAGCCAGACAGGGTGCAGCATTGAGCTTCATAGGCCCTGAACCATTCTGTGGTGTTCCTGAGTGTACTCTTAGGATGAAACTAAAAACATGGGAAATGTCTATGGTAGAATCCAATTGGAATACCACGGATACATACAGACAAGCTAAAAGATTTATAAGGCCTAGTGCAGCAAAAGCCAGGACTATGCTAAATTTGAACAAGAGAGACCTGAGGGTAATAACGGGACTGATGACCGGTCACTGCCCCAGTACCATCTATACAAAATTGGAAAAATCCAATCATCTGAGTGTCGTTTTTGTCAAGTTGAAAATGAAACCGCTGAACATTTACTCTGCAGCTGTGGAGTGCTGTCCAATTAAAGGTTGTCAATATTTTGAAAAGGGTTATTAGAGTTCTTTGAAATTTGGCAAAGTAATCCCAACAGGGTAATAGACTTTACCAAACGAGTTGTGCCTAGTTGGGATCAAGTGCTTTATCAACCAATGTCCATCACAGCTCAATTGTGACAGGATAATCGATTAGCACCAAATTAAATATGGGTCATACCACAATATTTCTAAATAATGGACGCAGTGGTTAAAAGGCTCTACAGAAGAGGGAAAAAAAACCTCTGAAACGTCTTACGACGCTCTGGAACACTCCTGTCACCCTTCTGAAACCCAGTGGAACATTCCTGAAATACCCTGAAACCCTAATGCTTCTGAAACCTGTCTAAAACCCTCTGCGGCCCTTTGGAACATGCCTGGAACCACCGAGCCCCTAAAACCTCCTGAAACCTCAAGAATCCTCTGAAACTCCCTGCGAACCTCTGGGACACACCCGTGACGTGCTCCTGAAACCCCCTGGAACATTCTTGAAATGCCCACTGAGAACCGCTGGAGGGCCCTGGAACTTTCTGAAATCCACAGAACCCCCACGAAAGCCTCTGGAACCCAATGAGACCCTCTAGAACACCCCTGAAACACAACGGAGACACCCTGAAACATCTCTGGAACGCCCTTGAAACCCCCTGCGACGAAAATTCTCTCAAACCTCAGTTTAGATAAATTTTCCATTTTTTCTGAATACAATTGAATACAAGAAAAGGAATTTGTGAAGTCTTGTCCGGAACAAAAAAGAAGACACTCAATCGGGCGAACACAACGGGAAGACACAACGTCTCTCGAAATTCGAAACCATCAAAAGATGGTTTTCGACAACTATGTCCGTTTTTTCTCGTTGTCCCGAACAACTAGCACATGTATCGGAACACCGAAGTAAATCATCTACTCATTATTGCATGACTACATTAACAAAATCCTTCAGAATCTGGCAGTCATGTTAACTGTTTAGGTTACGCCAGTGTTCAACAGCTTCCTAAAGGACATCTTCTCAGTTTTTGTAACTACAGGGGATAGACAAAATGATCGGGACAGGCAAAATTTTCACTTTTCAAAAAATGTTCAACTAGCTGTAACTTTTCGAAAAGTGCATCAAATATTCTCAAATTTTTACTGTAAGTTCATAAACTAGATGTGTATCAGTGGTTCTAATTTGAAAAATATCGGGCCATTCTCCATGAAGTTATAAAGATTCTTGGAAAAGGTAAAAATATTCTATAGCCAACTTTGAGCTGTTATATCTCCGGATTCAATGAACCGAATGCAATGAAATTTTGACCATTTATGACTTATATAATGAGCTATGAAAAACCATTGACTTAATTTAATATTCTTAACACGGAAGAAAGTTATAACGATGAGATTATTTTTCTAATAAAACACCAAATTATCCAAAATATCAACATCGTTTCATAATTCAAGATGCAAATTATAGTTCATTTAATTTCCCTCTAATTGACTTATATGTAAATGTGTTTTGAAGGAAAGGAACAACATAGCCAGCAATAAATTTTAAAAGTAATAGAATGCATATTAAAAATAGACCAATTTACTAAAAAATCGTGAAAAAATTAAAATCGCTATAATTTTCTCTCTTGTTAAAAATTTCAAGTTAAGTCAAATGTTTTCCAGAGTTCATTATATAAGTCTTGAATGGTCAAAATTTCATTTCAATCGGTTCATGGAATCCGGAGATATAACAGCTCAAAGTTGGCTATCGGATTATTTTGCCTTTTTCAAGAATCTTTATAACTTCGTGGAGAATGGCCCGATCTTTTCCAAATTTGAACCACTGATACACATCTAGTTGATGAACTTACAGTAAAATTTTGAGAAAATTTGATGCACTTTTCGAAAAGTTACAGCTAGTTGAACATTTTTTGAAAAGTGAAAATTTTACCTGTTCCGATCATTTTGTCTATCCCCTGTATGTATGGTGTGACATTGGTATTTGTGGCCGGTTACCCAGAAAAGCTTTTTCCATTACAGAAATTTCTTAAAATTATTTTCAAAATTATATAATTTTGGTGTCCGCGATAATTTTGCGTATGCAGTATTATATTCACTTGGCGGCAAAAATTTTTCTTGACGGAGCTTGAATTATGGGAAAGAAACTCGGTTCATAATTTGGTGACACTGTTGGTCATTATTATAGTTAGCTCATATTTTTTTTTAATTTTGAGCACCCCCATAAATTAACGGAAAGTAACCCCTGCCATTTTCAAAATGTTTTGCTTTGTAAGTAAAATCCAGTATGAAGAAAAAAAAAACATTTTGCATTCGTGAATTATTATTATTAGCTTTATTAGGGAGATTTTCAGCCCGAGGCTTGTTCATCTCCACATTCGTGAATATAATATATCGGTTAACTATTCTGCACTCTCACAAACATTAATAATAATTTATGTGAATAATACAATTTACTCTATATGTTACAACAATTTCTGTGTACCATCTGTTTGATTTTGATATTACCAAGCACTTCTTTAGATTAAGAATTAGATTTTAAGGACTAGCCTGTACGATGTTTTTTTTATTATCGAAGACAGTAATAAATAAATAAATATATATCACATGAGAAATTGCTCCTCTGAATATATGAAAGCCGCGTATCTGATTATCATGAATTTGTTGCGCCTTCATGCGTGCAAAAAATCACTATGATATTGACACTACTCCTAGTGATACCATCAGAAATTCCTCCGAATAACATAAATTCTCCGGGGATTCTTTCAGAAATTCGTCTCGCGAGGTCTTTTGAAATTCTTCTATATACTCTTTAGAAAATTCTCCAGGGAATGTTTCGCAAATTTGTATAAGAATTCTTCCAGGAATGTATCAAGGAATTATTTAGAAATTTTCTTCGGAAAATCCATTGGATATTACTGCAAAAAAAAATCTCAACGGTTTATTTTAGTAATTCTTGCAGGATTGCGTCAAAGATTCCTTCATGAATTTCATCAGAAATCTCTAAGGAGCTACTTCTCAGATTTTTCGAGAGATTTCTCCATAAATTTCACGAAGGTTTCATTCCAGGCTTTTTTTCAAAAATTCCTCCATTGATTTCTTCAGAAAATTTACCAGTGATTCCTTTAGGAAGTCTCCCAAGACACCTTTAGTAATTATGCTAGGGATTTCTTCTGAGATACCTGTTAGAATTCCTTCAACAATTCAGAAGATCGATAAATCTGTTTATGAATTCCTCTGAAGTTCGCTTAAGATTTATCCAGAAGCTAAGAACTCTTTGATGAAACCTTCGCTGGATTCTTTTAGAAAATTCTCCAGGGATTTCATTCAAAAAATCTTGCACGGATCCTTTCAGAAAGTTATCCAAGGATTCTTTTATAAAGTCATACTTGAATTGCTACTGAAACTCAGAAAATTTTCCATACTTCTTTCAAAAAATTATCCTGAGATTCTTTCAAAAATTTATGCACGGATTCCTTAAAAAAATCTTCCAGCGATTTCTTTCAGATAATCTAAAGTTAAAAATTCCACCATAAATTTCGCAAAGGATGTCGTTAAAACATCTTTTCAAGTTTCTATCAAGAATTCTTTATAAAATTCTGTAACATAATCCCCAAAGAAATTCTCTAAGATAAGCTTCCAGTGATTCATGAGAAAATCTGGAAAGTATTCCAGATTTAATTCAGAAATTTAATGCTTAGAAAACAGTCTATGAATACCTCTCAAAATAATACTACACCCGATTCTTTTTGTTTGCACGGGTCGTTTTTTCTGCCATAACTTTTTCGTACACGGATAGTACTGACCGTGTCTACATTTCTCCAGGGTTTCCTTCAGAAATAAAAAAAAAATCTTTAGACATTTCTTCAAGAATTCAATTAGGAAGTTTTCATGGATTCATTCTGAAACATTACCTGGGATTACTTCAGAAATTCTTTCAGGGTTTTTTTTAGAAAATTCCTTTGAAGAAATCAGAATTTTCTTATAAAGTATCATGTGTCTTTGTCATTGAGATTTTATGCTCCAGGCTGGTATATCTCTGCATCCAGAAATTCTTTCAAAGATTGTATCAAAAAAAAAATTCAGCAGCGTTTTTTTTTGCATAAAATATTCCTTCAGGAATTCGTACAGCTATTTTTTCAAGAACTCCTCCAGAGATTGCCTTGGGAAATTCTTCAAGGTTTTTGCCTTTCTCGTACACTAAGTGTAATGAGAAGGCTATATGTTCTCTCCAAAAATGACTTTTTGATAGGAAGCCTGGAGGGTCAAGTCACATATTCCAATCAACTCAGCTCGACGATGGTTCATTCGACGCGGAATCTGGTCCTATTGTTTCCTATTGAAAATGGTTCGGATCGGTCCAGTGGTTCCCGAGTTATGGCCATTTAGGTGTTCCCGACCGGTTTCCCAGGAAGGGGCCAGATATGAAAACGCTTCAAACCCATCCATGTGACACATCAAACTACGGCATTTTCGTTAACTTGATGAACGGTAAGCAAAAAAAATGGTCTCAGACCATTTATGAACCGGTAGCGTCCTGGAACCGGTTTCGGGTGTCCCGCCGGAAATGGCCAAACATAAAAGTGAACTAAACCCATGCATGCGACATATCATACCGCGGCTTTTTCGATAATCTGATGAACTGTAAGCAGAAAAATATTCTCAGACCACATCGGAACCGGTAGTGATCCGGAACCGGTTCCAGATGTCCCGCCAGAGGTGGCCAAGTATAAAAGTTACCCAAACCTATGCATGCGACATATCAAAAAGTGGCTTTTTTGATATCTTGATGAACAGTAAGCAGGAAAATATTCTCAGAACATATCTGAACCGGTAGTGATCCGGAACCGGTTCCGGGTGTCCCGCTGGAAATGGCCAAACATAATAGTGAACTAAACCCATGCATGTGACACATCAAATCGCGTAGTTTTAGGTATCTTGATTTGAAAAACATAGTTTCCGGTCATATTTGGGACAGTCGGTAGTGTTCCGCAATCGTTTACGGGTGTCCCACCGGAAGTGGTCAAATATAAAGGAGAACCAAACCCAAAAATGCGACACATTAAATGACTTTTTAGGTAACCTGATGAACGATTAACAAGAAAAAAAAAAATCATAGACCATACTTTGAAAAATCAATAGTGTGTCGAAACCGGTTCAAGGCTCCCTGCCGGAACTTCTGAAGTTCACTGCGGTTGATCACCAAACGGAAATTTGAACTTCCGGAAATAGAAGCTGCACGAGGAGCCGCTGTTGGTGTGAGTAACAGCACAATATCGGATCATTCGTGTTTACAGAGTATTACACTGTGACATTTGATCATTTTTAATTCGACAAATGTCGAATGAGCGGGGTACGAATTAAAAAGTGTCGTATTTAAGAGTGATGAATACGCGGTGTTTGACAGTACATCAAATAGCAGCTTTGATCGATTATTAAGAACATAGCTTCAGACCATATTTTAGACAACCGGTAGTGTCTCGAAACCGGTTCTGGGTGTCCCACTGGAAGTGGTTAAATGTAAATGTGATCTATAACCATGCATGAGAGAAATCAAATCGTAGTTTTTAGGTTATCATATGAACTATAGCAATAAAAAAGTCTCAGACTATATTTGGGAGACCTGGTAGTGCTCCGGAACCTGTTCCGGTATCGCATCGAAAGTAACCAAATTACCATGCGACGCATCACATTTCGGCTTTTTTTTAATAACCTGAGGAGCGGTTAACTAGAAAATACGCTCAAGCCACATTAGAGACTACCGTTTGGGATGCACAACCAGCGTTTGGTGCTTCGCCAGAACTACGAAAGTGAATAAAATCAATGCAACCGATAAAAAAATGTGTAACAGAACAAAATCTTGACAAATTATACCCACATAGAAACAGACGTCTAACTATACTCACTACCTATCGTTCTTGTTTTCAATTGTCATTAAAATATAGCCTAAAATGTGCAGAAAAAAAACTTTGTCGAAGACCGCAAAGTGATCTGTGATTGTGTAAAAAGTTATATCTTAGCTTGTTAGTACCGTCTTGACATTGATCAGTCTCCAGTGCTAGTGAAGGTGCTCAAGCAGTCAAATGAGAAGTCTGATATTATTCAGCTCTGCTTATACGTTGAACATAACGTCGGACTATGTGCCATCATAAGTTTTCAATTAAATGATGGCTTTGATAAAATGCTTACTTCTCTTAAAAAAAATATCAGGATTCAGGAACACTTTGACTTAGGTCGACGGAAAGATCGTGATAACATATTCGACGAGAAATAGATAGTGCCACCACTAGGTGGATTAATTTGGGTTTTTTTAATATTCGCAAGAATGTCTCCAGATTTTATTGATTTACTTCTGGAATCCATCTAGAAAATCCTGCATGAATTCTTCCAGAGAGATTCTTGCATTATTACTTTCAGTGATTCTAGCAGTAGTATACCTTCGAATATTTCCCCACAAATTCCTCCAGCATTTCTTCCAGGAATCGTTTCTGACGTGTTAAGTTGAACAGAAATTTAGTTCGGAGGGACAATGTCCCCGTTGCCCCCACTTGCCTCCGCCAATGACTGTAATGCTCAAATTATTTTGCGACGAACTCATTCCAAATTCTAAATGAAACGGGAAGACATCAGGATACAATAATCATGCTTTCACTTGCAGAATATTGATTTGATGTAAAACTTCAAGACCCTGTAATATTATACCTTCCATTTCATTTGAACATCTACCTAGATCGTAACTTACAATGTATTCCATAGCCTTTCGCCACAGAACTAATTTATCGCATTTCTGAAGCAAACCGCTTACTAACCTAGCAGGAAACGTCAATCCATCATCGATCGGCGTGCTTTCTGCAGCACTCAGACATCAAACATATTTTCCACTTATTAAAGCGGGGCGTAAAGTTAGCCGCAATATTTTCCCATGATTTCTGCCACTGCCACGCGATCCACTTCTAGGAGAGATCCGGCTAAACGCCGCCGATCATGAATTTATTTATATGCATGCATTTCATATACTTGTCTAGTACATAGAGACCCACTCCGCAGAAATGATCGATAGAAAAACTGTTACTAATCACAACACACCGTGCGTCTCCTTCCCTCGACGTTGTGCTGGGTGCTGGTGCGAATAGAGGTTCTAATCTCCAGGATTAACCTTCCCTTCTTCGCTCGGGGGAGAACCATCGAACCCGCAGCCGGCCGTACGGTGCTAACGATAGCCATAACAATTCATTATTCATCTATCCGGGTTTCCATTTAATGAGCGCCCCTTGACTCCTCCGATGTGTGGCACCTCTAAGGTAGGTGAGCCGGCAGTGTGGCGTCGTCGCCGTCGTCACTCATAGATGCAAGTAGGTACGTAGGTACAATTGCACATTGGTGCAGCGCCATTTGATGGGAAGGGATTAGACTGGTTCGTGGAGGAGTAAGCGTTCGAAGTTGATACTTGAAATATGTGTCTACACATGTATAATGGTTAAGATAAAAAGTTAGACATTTTTTTTTATACTTCAACCACTTAACCTAATTTACAGTTCTTTTATCCACTAGGGCACTGCGTGCAGTGGCGTAGCTAGGAATTTGGGGGCCCGGTGCGGCCCACATGAAAATTAAAGATGTGCAAATATTTTGCAATGATAAATCTATACATTTAACTCTCGAATGATCGCGTTGTTATATTTTGTACAAAATGTTCAAAAAAATCTCGACTTTAGTACTAACGGAAAGTTAAAAAATATTTTCTGTATTACTTTATGAATTTCTTCGGGGATTTATGCAACGATGCATCCCGGAGATCCATCAATGAGTATATGATTTTTTTTCTAAGAATATTGTCGTATTTAACAATTTATTTAGGAATTGCACCAGGAAATCCTTTAGGAATTCCTTAAAAGATTGCTTTACCATTTTCTTAAAAAAATCTTTCTTGAAGAATAATCTGTCTTCAAGAATCTTTCATGTGATTAATGCAAGTATGTCACAAATTTCCCGAATGAAGGAGAACGTGCCTCTGGAGCCGAACTACTGATACTGACTTAAGTATGTTTTTCAGTATTTCTTCAAGCACTCCTTCAGGAATTCTTACAGTGTTGTCTCCGAAGAGGTTTGCAAAAGTACTTCAGAGTACTTCGAAATATTCTTGCAAAGGCTTCATCGAGTATTTATCGAAACATTTGTTCAGGAAATCCACCAGGAATTCTAATAACTATGTCTCTGAGGATTTATCTATATTATTCTAGAATTCTTAAGAAATTCCAGAGAAAATTACTACAAAAAATTCCAATAATTCTTTCAAGAAATTACATCGGAATTCCGCCAGATGAAGAGAAGTCCTTCTAGAAATTCTTCAAATATTCCTCCATGGTTTGTTTCAGGAGATCATCCATATATTTTTTTTTGATGATTTTTCCACAGTAGTTAATTATTTATCCACAAGGATTTCTTTATTATTCCCTCACATAACTCTTTCACAGATTTCTCAAAGAATTTTTTTTTGAGACTTTACCGCTAAGCGGCATTTGTCTCTACTCAAAGAGTTTATCTTGGCATTTCCTCTAGCATTCATCACTCATCTTGGCGTTCGTTTGAAAATTTCTTATATTTTTTTTTCAAGGATTCCTTAAAAAATTACTGCAACGGCTTTTTTTTTCGAAAAAATTATGTGAGGACTTTTCAAGGAGTTTCTTTAAGGTTTCACTAAGAGATTCATTCCAGTAATTCATCAAGAAATTTTCAAAGAATCCATTGGATAATAATTTTAAAAGAATCTAAGGATTAATACAGAAGATTCTCAAAGAAAATTCTGCAGGAATCCTTTCGAAAAATCGTTCTGGAATTCCTCCAACGAATTCTTTAATACTCATCAACTCTAGAAGTTTTCCTAAGGATTATTTCAGGAATTTTTGCCACGCATTCCTCTGGGAAGTCTTCTTAAAATTTCTATTGCGATTTTTGTTAAACTCTTTAAATTTTTTTTCTTGAAACCTTTTGAAAAATCATTCCAAGTTTCCATCAAGCACCAGTATTTAATGATTCCTCTAGAAATTCCTCTAAAAATCGTTTAGAAAATTCTCTGAGAAAATAAGACACGTAACTAAAAGTGCTTCATGGCTTTGTTTTGAGTACGATGAAAATTGGAGCGTATATGCATAAATGGTAAAGGAATAGACACCCTATCGTATCAAATCAAATATTCTATTTCAGAAGGTGTTCCAAGGATTCATTCTGAGATTGTTTTGTTCAGAAAGAGCCTAGAAGCATCCTTTAAATGCTTAATGCCAGACTAAGATTTCATAGAGGATAACCATCGGGAATTAATCAAGAATTTGTATGGCAATTTTTCCAAGAATTTCTTAAATATTTCCTCAAAAAATCTCTTGAAAATGATCAAAAGAGTATTTCAGATTTTCTTCAAGGATCTTGTTAGAAACTTCTGCAACGGGTTCATCAATCGGATATAGCTTTCCTTGGTTATTTAATTTATCTACTGAGGATTACTTTTGGGATTTTTTCAGGGATCGTTTTAGGGATTCTTACAAGGTTTTATTAAAAAAAAGAATCCCTCCAAAGAGGCCTTTAGTAATTCCTCCCTAACTTTGTAATGGAATTTTTCCAAAGATTTTTTTATTAGTTCATCCAATGAATTCTTTTGCAATTTCTCCAAAGGTTCATTCGGAATCTACTCAAATATTCTCTGAGAATCTCCTAAATTTATTTCATTCATTTATTCTTAAATGGATTTTCCCAGGTATTTTACAAATAATTTTGTACAACAAATCTTTTGGGAATTCTTTCATGCAAGGATTTCTTCAGGTATTCATATAATTACTCCTGCAAGATTTTTTCGAAAATTTTTACACAAATTCCTCCAACAAATTCTACAGGAATTCCTCCAAAGGAATTGCCTAACAATTTCTCAAAAGAATTGCCGCAGATATTTTTAATGATTTTTCTAATGGATATCCTGAAGTAAATTTTCTTTACCAGAGGAATAGCGAACTCAATTTAAGATCCAATAGCTGAGACAGTTTCCTAAAGGATTGTTAAAGAAATTTTCTAAAAAATAATGCAGATAGAATTCAGAAGAATATTGTTTAAGGAATTCCCAAAGGAATCCCTGAAGAAAATTTTCAGAGTAATTGCTGAAGAGGATTTCCAAAGTAATTATTGAAAAAGATCCAAAAGAAATTCCCAGTGAAATAGTTTAGATTTATATTATAGACTTCTTATTAAAAAAATGCAAAAAATCCTTTAAGAATTCTCACAGACATTCATCCAAGAAATTCTACTGGGATACTTTTTTTTATTTGAGAGACTACCTCTGAGGCATTCGTCTCTGAACTACTGGGATACTTTCAATTAATCCCTTAAGTATTCTTTCAAGGTTTCCATAGGGAATTTTTCTATTGAAACTTATGAATATTGTTTAGCCATAATAACCGTTACGTCTAGATCCCCTTCTAAAACTTCTTAGCTTCTAAAAATGTTTCATACGCTTTCATCAAGCATTTGTTCCATGTGAGGAACTCTAAGAACTCTTTCTTGGATACCTTTTGCTACTTATTTAGGAATCACTTCAAGGACTTCTTTACGAATTACTCCAAGATTTCCTTCGAAATTTGCTACAGCCATTGCTCCGGGTATTCCTTCAAGCGTTTCTGAAGAAATTTCTTCAGTTATATGTATTCCCAAGAATTCCATAAAAAAATCTAAAAGATTTCCTCAAACGAATCCTTTGCGGCTACCCCAAATAATAACTTAAGCAATTTTCTAGAGGAGTCCTTTGGGCATTATTTCAAGAATTTTTTTTCAAGATTTCCAATGCTTCAAACGGTTTTTCTTAAAGTATTTTCAAGGATTTCTTACGGTTTTGTTCAAGCATTTCTTTAATTGCTGTAGGAAATCGTCCAAAGATTCCTTAGTCGATTTTATCGAATCCTCTTTCACAATTCGTTCGAGAATCCTTTAAGAAAGTCCAGTAAAGGTTTAATATTTTTCTCCAAGGTTTTTTTTCTTTGTCACGTAGCAAAGATTCGTTCATGGTATTTTCACAAGATTCCTGCAGAAATTTCCTAAGGGGGTCCTACAGAAATTCCCCCAACTCTCCTGCAGAATATCCAAAGGAGATTTTTTTTTAAAGATTATTTGTTGATTTGAGAATTTGAGATAATTTTTTTGAGGATTCCTCCATTGATTTGTTTGGGAAATAATCTAGGCATTTCATCATTAGTTCTTCCAAAAAAATCTTTATGAATCCTTTACGTAAATCCTCAAAGTACTCCTAGTACTTCTAGTACTACCTCATAGTACTGTATTAACCCTTCAAGAATACCATCGAAGATACCTTCAAAATCAACCCAATAATTCTTTCAGAATACATCTTGGATTTCATCTTCATTCTTCAAAGATTCCTTTAGAAATTCCTAAAAAAATCCTGAAAGCATTTCTACAAGGATCCCGAGGAAATTCCTCCAAAATTCCGTTAGAAAATGTTTTAGAAAAAAGGATCCATTCAGGTTTGGCTTTAAGCATGATCTCAGTAATTCATGAAATATATTTCCCATGAGGAACTCATGCAGGATTCCTTCTTGGATAAATCTCTAAAGGTATTCTTGGAGAAATTCCATAAGGTTCATCTGAAGGATTCCTTGAAGGACTTCATAAAATAATCCGAATCAGGAATGCCTTCTGAACGAATGCTTGAAGAAATTCCTAAAAACAACCTTCAAAAGCTCCTAAAGAGACATGCTTGGAGGAGTTCCTGAAGGAATCATTATTGTAAGTATTCCCAAATCAAAACTTAGAAGAATTTCAGTAGCAATCCCTGAAAAAGTTCTAAGGTTAATGTTAAAGGATTTTTTGTAGAAGTCTTTGAAGTAACTGCTAGATAAAGCATAAAAGATTTTCCCGAAGACAAGTATTTACCTTGTCCGAAGGAACTCCCGCAAAATCCCTTCATGGAATATAATAAAAAAAATACATGATAAACTAGTTGGAATACGTTGATTGCACTCATTTTTTATACGAGAGCAAAAAAAACGACAAACTATTATTATGTTCAGATCCTAATTTTCATAAATGGGGCCTCTGAAATTCAGCTGCTACCTTAAGCTAAGTCAAAAACTATGTTTTGTCCTGTGGTAACGATTTCAGGGACGTTGTCATAATGCTCATGAATTATCCTTCCATATCAGTACTGAATTTCGTAAAATTTAATTTTGATTTCTGGCACATTTTTTTCTTAAATTTTGGGCCCCCTGTTGGTTTAAATAGTCATCAAACTAATCAAAACTAAACTAACTAAACTACTTGAATAAAATGAGCCCATTTACAATAGTTAATAAGTGGACTTCAAATTAGCCATCTGTGTGCACTTTTTTATTGATGTAAGGACTGTTCATTTTATAAAGAGGACACCTCATTTGTGTGATATCTTTTTTATTTTTCAATAAAATCATTATCGGTTTTTTGCATAAATTTCCATGGCTATTCTACAGTGTAGGAAAAATATAACATTATACAAATTGTCCTTAGTTATGGAACTGAAGTGGTTTTCGTTAAAACTCAATAAAACCCCATTTCTCAAAATTCTACACAACTTTCCACATACGTAACTTTGAAATTTTCATGAACTTTTCAATGTGTTGGGATCTAATACTATTCTTCTAAAGGTAGAGTGTAGTAGTTGGTCAGTAATAATGCACCAAGCATTATACAGCTTGATATAGTGAGTTGCCTTGTTATCAATGAAATTGATAAAAAATACTTATTTAAGTCCAGTGATGCAATAACACTACGGAATCAGTTCAAAATTTGTCCAGTATAGAAGAGAATTGCATTCTAAATGATACCGAAGAAAAATATGCTTTAAAGTACATTCTTCATCATAAATTTAATACTTAATGATGGCCATAATGAAAAATTGCATACTTTTTGCTCCATAAATGCAAGTTTTTGATTCTAGAGAAGCCTATTATTATTTATTTTCAGCAAGGTCTGACCCTATGTGATTATATACCTTATTTGAAAATAACTACATGTTAATTTTTATTTTCGACATCATTGTTAAGTTGTATTTGCAATAGAGTACATCGTTATTTAGAAGAACCTTCAAAGAACGAAGCGGTTTTATCTCCGATAACTGTCATGAAGCACAGTAACCAAGCCAACAATGCTATCAAGAAGCGGTTTTCTGCATTTAAAATTGCATTATTAGTACTTTCCACTAGATCCATTAAAAACATTCAAAATTTAATATTTTTATACATTTTTGTTTAACAAATAAATTTTATTCTGAAAATCGAGCCCAACTTGTAACTTTAATATCTCAACAACCATTATTCCGATTAGGTTTATATTTTGCCAGAATATGTATCACTCAAACTGCTGCAGCATGGCAAACACTTTTATGCAATTAAAAACGATACACCGATGTTTTACAGAAATTTTGTGTTTATCTTTAGTTTTTGGGAATTGAAAAATTGATCTCTAGAAACACTTTGCCACATTTCTATGAAGTTCAATAATTTTTACCCAATTTATTTATGGTTATTATCTGCTAATATAATGTACTGAACAACTAACCAAGGCTGCTCAAATTTGAACTACGCGTTTTCTTTTTATAGCCTTGTAAAGTTGTCCTCTTTATAAAATGAACAGTCCTTAGAATTGACAGGTGCATTCTATGGGGCATACCTCGATTTGTGTCTTTGACTGGAAATGCCCATTTTGCCTCATTTCCCCTAAAAATACTATTTTTCTGGATTAAAAAATAGTTTCAACTCATTGCGGCTAACCAACCATTTTTTTTTTTATGTAGAATTGACAGGTGCATTCTATGGGACACACCTTGTTCCCCTGAAAATACTGTTTTTCTGAATTAAAAATTAGTATCAACTGATTGCTGCTTACCTACCATTTTTATCTTGATGTAGAATTG